>NW_022681467.1:57209789-57409789 GCF_009764315.1 Trachypithecus francoisi
ACTGCAGGGTGGTGTCATCGCCTTCCGTGAACTGCAGGGTGGTGTCATCGCCTTCCGTGAACTGCAGGGTGATGTCATCGCCTTCCGTGAACTGCAGGGTGATGTCATCGCCTTCCGTGAACTGCAGGGTGATGTCATCGCCTTCCGTGAACTGCAGGGTGATGTCATCACAACCAAGACATCGACATCAGTCCCATCCACAGATGTTAAGCATCCATTTTTTACTGAGGGCTCAGCTGTGAGTCAGAGAGACCCTCCCTTCCTTGCTGTTGGACTTTAAGCAAGTTTGCAACCATTCTGAGCCTGAGGTTTCTGTTTTCCACCTATGCAAAAGGGAGCGTGAGAATGCCGGGTAAGTGGTTAGGAAAATTAAATGAGACTGTATGAATGAACCCAGGCACGTAGCCTGCCTGACAAGTGGTAAGTGTAATTCCTCTTAACGGACTAACACCAGGGTTTGGAAACATAATCCATTTCAAGATCTGTTCCTCGGAAGGATCTGAAGACGAAATAGAGAGGATGCACGTGGTTTTAGAGTGAGTGCCTTGGCCGTGGGGCGCTGGGTCTCGGTGGGGTCTTGGGAATGCTCTGCTCTCACAGTCACTAATGGGGCAGCAGCAGCGTGGAGTCCCCTTCATTGACAGACAGCCACGCAGAGTCATCCTGTACTTCTCACTGTAAACACCAAGCAGGATGAAATAGTTAGAGCCGTGACTTTTACAGTTATTAAAGTTAATCCAACATCTGAATCTGTGTAGGGAAATCTGAAGGTCATTAAGAAAATTCAGAACCTCATCTTCCCAAGCCAGCGGCTGCAGGGAGGTGGCCTGTGGAGCTTTTGGTCTTTAAATCCTCTGCCCCACCCCCATTGTCCAGCATAACCATCTCACTTTCTGAAATCCACAAATGAAGGGGAGGGAGGTTTTTGAAATGCTTCATTTAAATGCACTGATTCGACAAAGACTTTTTCTAAGGAGCAGTAGAAACATTGCCAGGACATTCTTTCCTGTTCCCACGGTTTAACCAACTCTGCTCAAGGCTCCTGTGCTCAAATGTTCTTTGTTTAAATTCCCGCTGCAAGTTTTAGAGGTGAAGTGTCAACTCCAGGAATGTTAAACAAAAAGAAAAATGACTCAAAAATAGGTAGCATTGCTTAGAGCGGAGACACATCATTCAAATAAGATATCCACCTGTCACTGGCCTTTGTTTAAATGGAGAGTTATGCAGATAAGGATTGTGTAGATAATTTTGTTGCAGACTTTTTTATTACAAAGACTAATTTGATATTGTCCTGGGAAGCTGTCCCTTTGAATATTCAACAAAAGCAAGGATGCATAGGGAGAGATGGTGTTGAGTGTATTATTTTGCATAATTTATGCTCAGTGACAGCCACTGCCTGCTTCACTTCTTCAGACATTTAGGGGGAGACTGCTCGATGCTTCAAATCTCATTAAGCTATTTATTCATTGTAATGAATGGTTTTAATGTACCGCATTAAGGTTATGCCACACTGAACTGTTAAAAAAATCCATCTTACTGTATACATTTTAATGTTTGCAGCTGAATTAATACCTTTATGACTGCCTCAATGGTTGAATGGACACCGTTTGCAGATAAATCACACTTCACACTCGTCCTTGTTTTACCCAGTTCTGGGCCACGACCTGATAGAGTTGTGATCATCTCTTCGTATCCATATCCGTGGACAGAGAGATGAGTGATCCGGTTTGCGTGAACTCTGATAGTTCACAGGCTTTCCCCTCCACAGCACTCCCACCAACAACACCATCCTACAAACCCCCCTCTGCTCCCCCACCTGTTTTCACCCCTCCCTCGATCCATCAAGATGTTAGCAAGTTGCAATGATGAGAAGATAATATCTTTCAGGAGGATGGAAGGCAGTTCTCATAAAAAGCTGTCATTCACAAACTCAGACCCACTGTCACACGATATGCATTTTAAAGACCATATGAACTGTTAAATGGCTCAATATGGCAGCCCGCATGGTTGTTACAACTTGGAGATCTTTCACGATGCTTAAAGAGGGTGTGGGGCTTATTGCAGCTTCGGCAAACGAAAGGTTTGAGGTTCTACAAAGAAATATGTCATCTGTGCTCTGTTGTATCCGAATTATTTCTCCTGTATCTGCTCAAGATGTCATCAGAAATACTCACCCTTAGCAGGGGAAGATGTGGGAAAATTTAGATGATATAAAAATACTGGAGTATCATCCTTTATAATCTAGCAAATATTTGAAAACTACAAGTTACGCAGCAGGACATAGTCCCTGTCTGAATTTGGCAGATGGAAATTCAGAGTGTTATTTTGCAAGGGAAGGTTAGCTGGTCATAGGATGGCACATTTTAAATTTGGGAGAAGGAAGAGAAACCAGCTCCCCTAGCCTGTGTGGAGTAGTGATCTCGAATGAGGCTTGGGGTGCCTGCGCTCCCTAATGCGTCTTCCAAAGAAGGTGCCAAGTGTCATGCCTTGAAAGGTCACCAGGATGTTTGTTATTGAATCTTGATAGGAGTTGCTGCTTATTTCTATAGATGATATCACCAGGGCCCAATCAGGGACTCAAGTTCTGAAATGTAAGGGAGAATAAGTTCTTCAGGAGAAAGTAAGTACAGAAAGTCATAGACAGCTATTTTGGGCTTGTCTTAGCCTGTGCGGAAATAATTAGTTCATTGCACATAACCTAGCGGTTTACGATAAACAAAAACATCCACTTAGCAAGGAGATTTTTTTTCCGTTTTCAAAGAAGATAAATGAACCGAGGAAAGAATGTGTGACCCTGTCTTCATCCCTGCGTGCCTTCTCCCTTCTCAGGATGCCTCAAAGCTCAACAAAGACTGCACATGCTACAATGGAACACTGCTCTAAAGCCGCAGGGCAGTCCACAGAATGTCCCCCCTTTGAAGATTTGAGCCACCAGTTAACCCACCCACCTAAGGAATATCAATTACTCACTTTCCCACCCCAGTTTGGCCTTTGTATAATCTACTACCAGAGAAACACTTTAATCACATGACACCTTTCAAAAAACTATTTAAAAAGATCACTGTTGGCCAGGTGTAGTGGCTCACACCTGTATTCCTAGCACTTTAAGAGGCTGAGGTGGGTGGATCACCTGAGGTCAGGAGTTCGAGACCAGCCTGGCCAACATGGTGAAACCCAGTCTCTACTACAAATACAAAAAAATTAGCCAGGAGCAGTGGCAGGCGCCTGTAATCCCAGCTACTCGGGAAGCTGAGGCAGGAGAATTGTTTGAACCAGGGAGGCAGAGGTTGCAGTGAGCCGAGACCATGCCGCTGCACTCCAGCCTGGACAACAAGAATAAAACTCTGTCTCAAAAATAAAAATAAAAAAATTAAAAATAAAAAGATCACTGTTCTGAGCAGAAATGTCTAATGGAAAGGATACCTGATACCTGTGGCATCATGTTTCATTTAACTAGAGGCTTAAACGTTAAAATAAGAAATGAGAACTACAAACAAAGCTTACTTGATGCTCATTGACTGCCTGGCCGCCTAATGGAATACTCAAACGCAGCAGCTCTAACTTATTATGGAAAGGTGGGTGGTGTGAGGTAGGGGTCGTTTCTTCATCAGGATGAAGAGTGAGAGATCCTTATGCCAAGAGGAAAGGCAGGTGAACATGCACACGATGAATATGCACATGGAAGACCCTGGCATGGGAGACCCCTGGGAGTGGACTTCCCATGAGCAGGTGTTCCTGGTGTCTCTGTCGTGGGCCCTCCTGCAAAGGCAGAGGAAGTGACACCTTCTATTGGCTTCCCAGGGCTGTTGTGACAAATTACTACAAACCAGGGGACTTAAAACCACAGGGACTTATCTTCTCACAGTTCTGGAGGCCAGAAGTCTGAAATGTAGGTGCGAGCAGGGCCATGTTCCCTCTGAAGCTTCGGGAGAGGCCCCTGCCTCACCTCTTCCAGCCTCGGGTGGCCGCGTCATTCCAGGCTATGCCTCTGTCTTCATGTGGCTCTCCTCGGGTGCACCTCCATGGACTTCTCCCTTCTTGAGAGGTCACCTGTCATCAGAAATGCTCAGCACCAGGAGTTAGAGCCCACCCTAAGTCCAGAATGATCTCATCCCAGGATCCATAATGTCATTACATCTGCAAAGACCATTTTTCCAAATAAGCTCACATTTCCAGGTAACCAGGGTTAGGATATAGACATGTTTTTTTGCAGGGGGCAAGGCACAAGTCCATTGCTACAGAGACAAAAAAACCAATCAGTGTGTATCATGATGGGGGAATGTATTAGTTACGGTTCTCTAGAGGGACAGAGCTAATGGAATATATATGTATGTATGTAAACTCATATATGTATATATATGAGTTTATTAAGTATTAACTCACACAATCACAAGGTCCCACAATAGGCCATGTGCAGGCTGAGAAGCAAGGAGAGCCAGTTCAAGTCCCAAAACTAAAGCACTTGGAGTCTGATGTTCGAGGGCAGGAAGCGTCCACAATGGGAGAAAGATGAAGGCTGAGAGGCTAGGCCAGTTTCTCTCTTCACATTTTTCTGCCTGGTTATATTTTAGCTGTGCTGACAGCTGATTAAATGGTGCCCACCCAGACTGAGGATGGGTCTGTCTTTACCAGCCCACTGACTCAAATGTGAATCTCCTTTGGCAACACCCTAACAGACACACCCAGGACCAATACTTGGTATCCTTCAGTCCAACCAGGTTGACACCCAGTATTAACCATCACAGGAGGGGATATTGGGAATCACACCAGGAGGAGCCATGAGTGTAAAGACAGGGTCTCCCCACAGGGCATAGAACCCAGGTCAGCCCCAACTGAGACTAGCACCAGTGGGGGTGCTGAAGAGCTGGCCTCTTCCTCAGGCCCTGGCAGGATAGAGAAAGGCTGTGCTTTCACAGTGTGGTCAGGCATTTACTGTGCTGCTGTCCATCTGGAAGCTGGTGATCTGGATGTGTGGTTTGTCCTGCAAACCAGTCTTTTCTGAACATCCACCCCAATGTGTCAACACTTCTCATCCCACCCACCGCGTCTTCTACCCTTTTCTTTCTAATCCCTTAGTCTCTCTCTACCACATTCTAAACAATTTCTTCTGACCTGCCTTCCAGTTCACCAGTTCCCTCGTCAGCAATGTCAGCTCAGCTACTAATCCTACCCATTAAGTTTTAAATTATAAATTCTGTATTTTTCACTTCTGGGGGTTCTCTTTTGTTAATTTTCAGCTTCTTTGTTTATACTTTTCTGTTCTCTGCAGTTATTTTCTGGGTCATTAAACAAATCTCTTTAAACATAGTAAGTATAGGTATTTCAGACTCCAAGTCTGATCCCTCACAGTCCTGATGTTTGCAGTTCTGATTTTATTGTCTGAGGTTTCTACTTGTTCTAGCTCATAGTGTAGTCATGTCTAACTCCGAGCTACTCATTTGCTGTGGGATATCACTGGTAAGAATCTTCCCACAAAGAGGATGTGTGTCTCTAGAGAGGTTTTGCATTGGCCATTGCCAGGCCCTAGGGGCGTTGTCAGTTTGGAACTGCTTTAAACTGAGTTTGAACTTGGGGTTCTACCGGCACCACCTAGGTGTGGTGAATGTGGCCTCCATCCTCTCCGAACAGTACTCCTACCCCTCTGCTCCACTGAGCCACCTTCCCTAAAGCCTCTGGAAGTGGCAGGAGGAGGGGCTAGGGTTTAACCTTATACAGAATATGTGCGTTTTGAAGTGGCAGCGTTCTACAATCTGTCCCCTACAAGACCATCCACCTGAATGGGCCCCAGGCTTTGTCTTCTTTCCCCATAACCAACCCCTTCCCTTCCCTTCTAAGACCATGAGATGAACACTCAGATCAGGAGTTTGGCAAATCCCCTGGACAAGAACAGCTGAATTCATTGTGCCAATGACCAAATCCCCACCCCCGCTTGAATGGTGGTCTCAAGAACTCTTGAACTGTTCCTGTCTGTTTGGCTCATCTTCGCCTTAATGCAACATGTTCAGCTGTCCCTGCCTGCACTGGTTCAAATTCCTGCCCTACCATATTGCCAAATGTGTGACTGGCCTCCTTTGCAGGGACTGGTTCTGCTCTCCTGCCTCCTCTCCGGTTATCTTCTGTTGCTGTCCACACTGTCTCCAGGCTGGCTGTAGCTTCTCCACACGCCAGGTTCCCAGGTTCAGGATCGTCACAGATGCCTTTTCCACCAACAGGAATCACCATCTTCTCTTCATGGGAGAAGCCATACTCGCATCCTGCCCACCTTTAAACTTTAGCATAGATGTCATTTACTCAAAGAGCCCCCGAGTGCCCAGGCCTCCTGTTCACCTTGATCTCTGCACTTGGCATTTGCTATGTAGATTGCAGCTGCAGTTAAAGCACCATGTGGGTAAGTATTTAATGCCTGGCACCAGACTGGAGCTGAGCTGCAGGAGGTCAGGAGCCACGGTTGTCCTAGCACATGGGGACGCCCATGGATGTTTCTCCAGTGGCTCTGTGCTCAGCTATGCATCTGTCGGCCAGGAGCAGACCCCTATCTTGAAGCCTGAGCTGTCTGAGTAGTGGTGATCCTGTGTGGGGTTGAAGTTGACCCCTGTCTCACTGTTCACTTTTCCTGGAAGAGTAGACCATGTACCACTGCCGTTTGTTGCTGGCGAGGGGGTGCCCCTCCTTGAGCTGCAGTCGTGTGGTGCCTGGCCTCACAACTCCTGGAAGGGAAAAAACCTCTCGGTCTCCTCCAAAGGCATGGCCTCCCCGATGCTGACAGTGCTGCCTAGGACAACATTCAGCAATCCGTGATACCCTCCTCTAGACAGGAGACATTGGATAAGTGGATTCTCACCTGCCAGCCACCTCTGTCTAGGTCACCTTCTTACTCACCAGTTGTTCCACTCTGCCTTCCCTCAGCCTTCCCTGCAGAGGCCCTGGCATGCACTGAACTCGTGCCACGAGCTGTTTCCTTCTGGTGTAATGATGATGAGGGGGGCACGGCTTTGAGGTCTTTGATGGGAAGATGGAGGTGGTTTGGCACCGTGAGGTTAGAGAGGCTGGGTTACACAGCTCTGCCCGTCCTGGAGAGCTACACACCACGAGGTCAGAGAGGCTGGGTTAACCAGCTCTGCCCTTCCTGGAGAGCTGCACACCACAAGGTCAGAGAGGGTGGGTTGCCCGGCTCTGCCCGTCCTGGAGAGCTACACACCACAAGGTCAGAGAGGCTGGGTTGCCCGGCTCTGCCCGTCCTGGAGAGCTGCACACCACAAGGTCAGAGAGGCTGGGTTGCCTGGCTCTGCCCTTCCTGGAGAGCTGCACACCATGAGGTCAGAGAGGCTGGGTTAACCAGCTCTGCCCTTCCTGGAGAGCTACACACCACAAGGTCAGAGAGGCTGGGTTGCCCGGCTCTGCCTGTCCTGGAGAGCTGCACATGGATTCTTTTATCTCTGAAATGTGTTATGTCCCCCTGAGGGTGATGGCGTCTTCTTGTGGGATGGTTTTAGGGTTAAGCAAGAGAGTATGCCAAGCACTCAGCACAGTGCCCAGCACACCATCCGCTAAACCGTTGCTGTCCTCGATATCTTGTGCCTTCAGGAAACAGAGAGGGGTGACCCTGCAGGTTCCAAAGGTGCTTCCTGAGAGAGGTCAAAGTTGGACCTGAAGGGTGAGGCAGGTGTGCCCTGGGGCCCGGAAGAGGAGGCGTCAGGACTGGCCCCAAGACCACACTCCTAGTCCACACATGTGGATATGTGAGCTGACCATGGGAGGAACTCCCCTGAGTTCTGTTACCAATTTTCCATGTCTCTGAGATGAGTTTACATTACTGGGTTGAATTCTTTTTATATTTTGCGGTTTTGTTTAAAAATTATAAAAATAAAATATATTCACAACTAGAAGAAAGGAAAATCCTGCAGTTTAGGATGCTGGAAGGTAAAAGATACTCATCTCTCCTCTGACCCACTAATGTGACACACATACACACACAGATACAGACACATGCAGACACACAAACCCACACACAGATCCATATATACACACATACAGCCACACAAACACACAGAGGCACACGTATAGCCACAGAAACAGAAACAGCCACACAAACATACACACAGACACACACACACAGGCATAGATACACACACATTTAGCCACCCAAATACACACAGACAAAAAGATACACACAGACACACAAACACATACCGATGTCCTGTTTGAGTCTGTGCTCAGATACATAATTAATCATCACACTGACTCGTGGCTCAATCTTGTCATTGGTCCACGCAAGCCTCTCTTTTATAAATGTGTTTTTAATGACTCCACCGTGAAGTGTCTCTGCAGTGAGAGCGCCAGACAAGCCCACACCCGCTCATGGCCCTGCCCCTTCCTCCTGGCTCTTTCCCCACCCCACCCTCCTCTGGCCCCGCCCCAGGTATCCACCCCCGAGATTCACTGTCTCTGTTCCCTGCTTTGCTTTCTAATGCAGTTTCATCATATCTGTGTGTTTAGCTGAAAGGTATCTCTATTTTTGGTTTGGGCTGTTTAAATGGTAATAAATGGGTATCTATAATTAGGGGGCACTTACAGTTTGCATTCATTGTTGATAAGATTTATAAAACAAACATTTTGGCCACCATATGGTATACCACTGTTTGAACTCCACAGTTTACCATCCTGCAGTGTGGAGATGGCAGGGCTGGCTCTGCTTCTTTGCAGTTAGAATGTGTGTCGTCTGCATTTCTGCAGGCTCCCAGGCAAGGGCTGTGCAGCTGTCGGCCAGGAGCAGAGCTCTGCCTTGAAGCCGGAGCTGTCTGAGTGGTGGTGGGTGGGGGTTGGGGGTGTGGGGTTAACCCTGTCTCCCTTTTCGCCTTTCCTGGAAGAGTAGACCGTCTGTATACCACTGCCCTTCGTCGGCTCCAAAGTGGGGTCCCAATTTCTACCCCTACAGCCACAGCTGCACTGTGCAGCGAGCCACTTCCTCTCCCAGAAGGGGTCATGTCATACTTGGAAGCCTGTGCCTTCGAAGGGGTGCATGATGACACTGTGACCCTTCTTCGATTGCGTCTTCCTGATGGCACATGAGGTTTCACATCCCCTCATAGGCTCCATTGGCCATGACTGTTCCCTGTGATGTGCCCATTCATACCTTCTGCCCATGCTTCTATTCTGTCGTTAGCATTTTTAAAACAGCTCGGGGATACTCTATATTGTGCTACAGCTTGATTTTTAAAGATATCACAGACAACAGGTGGATGTTGGCTACATGTGTGTGGTTTGTGTGTACATGTTATACGTGCGCAAATACATGAGTTACATGTTTATTGTGTGCTTTTTTCATTTAACGACATCTCTTGGAGCTGTTTCATGAAAACAAAATACATCTAAAATGTAACTTCAATTATGCTGTGGTGTGAGCATAACGTGCTATATTTAACTAAGCGCTTATATTCTGTTTCGAGTTTTTTACCTTATAAACTGCTTTGTGATAAACAGCCTTGGAGTCCAGTCTTTTCACATTTGAATTTTTCTCTCCTTAGGAGATATTTTAGGTAACAGAAGCATTGAGTCAAAGGACATATTTTTAAAAGCTTCCTTTTATATATGGCTAAACTGATCAAGGTTTTTTGGTGGTGTTTGTTTTTGTTTTCTGGGAATGCAAATAGCTAGATGCTATTCTGCCAGTGGGCTGAAGTCCCTCAGCCCACAGTCCCCAGACCCAGCCGTGACTGTGCACCTGTGTGGCATTCGGAGGGGCAGGGAGGGGTGGGGGTACAGGCTCTGCCTCCTCTGTCCTCTTGCTCTTGGGCGGCTCATTCCTGGCTTTTCCGCCTTGACCATGTGGTGGCCTGTCTCAGATGTCCTTTATCTGATCACATGGCATGTCCATGTCCTGCTGGGCACTTCTGGCCCTTCGCACAGCTCCCAAACATCTGTTTGTCCCTGCGGTTACAGATATCACCGCCTTGTAAAAGTGAGCATGTCTTTCCTGTCCACTACAGTGTTTCTCATAGCTAATTCCAATGCCTGGCATACAGTAGGTGCTTTAGATATTTGTTAAATGAGCATTATGATTGGATTTGACAAAGGATAGAGAAAAGACTGGGAGAACGCCTCTCAGCATCTTCCTTGTTGTTCTGTAGATCGATGCTTCTCACCTGGGCCAGGAACACATGGCAATGTCTGGAGACATTTTTTTGTTATCACATCGGGGGTGAGAACAATCGGCACCTGGTGGGTGTGGGCTGGGGGTGCCGCTGAACATCCTGCTCTGCACAGGGCAGACCCCACAACAAAGGATCCTCCCTGAAGTACCCATAGCGCCGTGTCTGGGAAACCCCGATTGAGATCGTGAGGTCATAGGGTGCCCATAGCGCCGTGTCTGGGAAACCCCAATTGACATCGTGAGGTCATAGGGTGCCCATAGCACCATGTCTGAGAAACCCTAAATGAGATCGTGAGGTCATAGGGTGCCCATAGCACCGTGTCTGGGAAACCCCAATTGAGATCGAGCAGTCATAGGGTGCTCATAGCACCATATCTGGGAAACCCTGATTGAGATTGCGAGGTCATAGGGTGCCCATAGCACCATGTTTGGGAAACCCTCATTGAGATCCAGCAGTCATAGGGTGCCCACAGCGCCATGTGTGGGAAACCCTGAGTGAGATCGTGCTGTCATAGGTAATTTTCTCCCTTTTCTTTGTATCAGCTTTCCAAATTCTCTGAAATAATTTCGTAGTTAAAGAATTACTTATTAAAGAGATATTATTCACTAATACAAGCTGGGGAACAGGAGGCAATGCCGCGGGGGGTAGCCTGACCACAGCACACTGCTCCCGTCTTGTTTGTTTTCGTCCTGCATGGGGAATTTTTGGGGTGCCAGGTTGAAGGTCCGCACATAGCCTCAGGCCTCAGAGCACTTGGACATTTGTTCTAGAAAACACCCCCGAGATGTGCCCACTCTGTGGTTTGCCGAGTAAGTGAGCCCAGGAACGCAATAATTTACTCGAGTGGACAGAATTAGCGCCAGTTAGGGAGAGGAGCTGAGTGCTGTATTGAGGGGCCTGGAAGCCATGAGGGCTGGGCTGGGCCCGGACTTGCTAAACACATCTGATCTGACACTGGCATCAGGAGAAAGGTGGGGGGCAGCTGGTTTTCGCGGGTGACCTACTAGCCAGGGCACTTCCTGCAGTAGACCAGAATGTCCGCCACCTGCGCCCTCGAACCGCTTTCTTGGACTAAGGGACGTCGCCGGGCTGGACACACGTCCCCACCACTCTGCACGTGTGGCATAAGGGGCTCAGCAATTGTCTAAACGGAGGCTCTTCTTAGACAGCAAAGCTGTGTGTTTTGTATTCCGTTGGTCTCATTTCCTGTGGGAATGTTTCCTGGTTGCAGCATGTCTGTGCTTGGCTAGTAAGACAGTTGGTCCAAAGCTCTTCTCTCCCGTGGGGAATGTGAGCAGAACGATCCTTAGGTAGAAAAGCGGAGAGCCAGTGCTCCTGCTACTTTTGCGTTGGTGGACAAGAAATAACAGTGGGAGAACACTGTCTGTCCCTAATTACCTGCCCTGCATCCAATTTGCTGGCGTCGGGCGGCTTTCCCGAGGCAAGCCCTTGGGGACGCTGAACCGCTAGGAGGGACAGCGGCTCCGGGGCCTGCAGGGCTCTAGGATTTTTTTCTGCCAGGTACACTTCCCCCTGCGTTCTGCAGAAAGGCGAAGATGAGCAGCTGGGAGAAAGGCAGCCCCAGTGACTCAGCATGGAGATGCTAAGGGATGGGGGAGAGCTGGCTACTTCTCATCCTTTCCCCGGCCTCACTTGCCATGAAATCACCTGAACTTCTGAGGTGCTCTAGGGCCCAATGCCAGGGCAAGGGTGAGCAGGAGTTTCAGCATCATGGGGGACTGTGGACAAAGGCCCAAAGAGCTTTGTAGAACTAAGTGGTGGTCGGGCAGCTCGTGCTGCAGCAGGTGAACCCGGGCATGTGACGTGGTCACAGGGACTCTTCCAGTGGTTTCACGTGCAGTGTGAGTGGCCTTAACACGGGACCCGGACACGCTCCCTCTGGGCTGGGGAGGGACAGGAACCCGAGGCAGATCCTTCCACCAAATGAGTGTGTTGCTGTCAGGACGCAGCCTCCCTGGAAACAGAGGCTCCCCTGCGATTCCGCTCGGAGTCCCACGCCGCTCAGTATGCACCACCCCAGGGCGTCGCCAGGGCGGAACGCACGGCGCCCTGACGTGATTTTCCAGAGATCTGAGTTCCTTGAATATTAAAATTAACCTTTTTTAATAACAAAAATGATATAGTCCATTGAAGTAGGGCTGGATTTATCTTATGACAGTGCTTGTCATGGCCTTGAGTATTTATTGAGTAGTTTCAAAAGTTCATTAAACTCAAGAGATTAAATATTGCCCTGAGCAGTGCCCCATAAAGGGGAAATATGGTCCTATTACTTAGTAAAATGTTGTGCTATGTTGTTAATTTAACTCCCTTGGGTTCTCATCTTCTGATTCAAAAGACATTTTCCCGTGCTGTTAAATTTGAACCTTGGACTGTTTCTCACAGTATTCATCAGAAACTCAGTATCGCACATTTGTTTCCTAGCAGGGTAGAAACACTGGCCCCCACAGTGCTCTAGAAATGTCAGATGCATTTGTCTTCCATTAGCCCCACCACCATCCCCTGTGTCACTGCACTGAGTAAAGCCAGTGGATTGACACAAAGGCTCCCCAATTGGGGAAGGAGGTGCAGATTCCCTGATTCACCAAGGGCAGCCAAGCCTTCTGCTTGGGCACACGCCTTGTCGCTCCGGGCTTGACGGGATAGAAAACGTGAGGACAGAGCTGCTGCGAGGCCCCTCAGTGATCAGGGCCATTTATTTTCCTCCTAATTGCTTACTGAATTGATTCCCACTGAATCTCTGTAGAAATATCCTCTTTATTATCTCATCTGACCCGAGGGCCTTCATTTGGTTTATATGGAGTGGTCTTGGTGACATTGACAACACTGTTTCATCGGTCCTCACGGGAGCTTCCCTGGGGGGCAGGACCCAGTCAGTGTTCCCTCCAACAAGAGGCCGTTTCACAGGCGAGCCCACGCGCCTGGAGAGAAATGCAAGGCCCGACATCTGGTCTTCCAGTGGCGTGGGGGGCAGCAGCCGGGGGCCAGAGTCTTCCTTGCCTCCTAGCTTGTGTATGGATCAACAACCACCAGCCCTCTGATGTTGAGGACCCCCAGGGATTGGCAAAATTAAACCTGGATGCTTTGATCACTGGCAGTAAGGGACACCCTGAACCACGACTTTCTTCCCAGGGTAATTCTGAATGACAGCCCAGAGTGGAGTCTTTATGGAGCAGGTTCCTCACGTAGCCCACATTTGCCACAGCCACTTGGCTGAGCCCTGTTTTAGGTGTTGGCAAGGCGGGTGTTGAGTATCAGAGACCCAAAGCGCAGTGGTTGCATCAAGGATCATCAAAGTAGACCCGGCTGGGTGAGAGTCACTGCCGCCCCTCACGTCTCTGTTGTGTCAGGACAAGATGTGTAGCTGGCGGGGTCCTCATGAGGATTACGTGAGTCCTGGAGACCACGCAGTGAACTCTTACACCCCAGGGCTCAGTGTGTGAGAGCTGCTGCCATCTTCATCGCCAAGACAGATGTGCCGTGGGCCTCTCCTCTTCTGTAAAATGGGTCTGTAACGCCCCTGGAAAAGAGTGTGCACTTAACGTTACCATCGACATCATCATAATGATTGCCCCGTATTCTATTATACCAGTGTAATCTAGTAACATGGCTCTATCTGCATAGATCGCAGACATATAATAAAAATACTTATATAAATCATTGCATTGTTATGATTCATCGAGAACTATGCTGTGTGTTTTGAGATGTGAGAGCAGGAAAGAGACCACCCTCAGCTTTGAAGGATTTGTAGGTGATGTTGGTTCATCTTTCAGGTTCAGCCCGTGGTTCCTGGGGAACGTTTTCCTCTCTAACCACAGCCCCAGCCCTTTGACCTCAGTCCCCACGGATCTCAGAGGTGCCCCTTCTCCCGGACATCTTCATTTCTACCTGGGAAGGCCCCACCCCAGCATCTCCTGCCATCCAGGACTCTCCCGTCTGCCTGCCCCTCTCGGGCAGAACCCACCTCTCAGCCCGAACCCACCTCTCAGCCCCAGCGACCATCGGCAGGTGAGCAGCAGCAGCCCACTCCTGAAAACAGCTTCATTTGTAAAGAAAGTCGGTTGTTCCTATCTTCCTTGAAAGACATGGATTTCTTAAACTCTGTCCTATTTCCACGTTGATACAGACATAGAGATACAAAAGTGAAAATGTCCCTTTTCTCTGGCAAGGACAGTAAGAAGTAGGTGACAGGCAGCACTTGTCCTCAGGCTGGGCCGAAGAGAGTACCAGGGCGGGGTGAGGACTGTGGCCAGGGGACAGCCGAGCACCATCTCAGCAGTCAGGGGGCAGCTAAGCACCTCCTGAGCAGTCAGGTGGCCTCTCCCGGTGGGTGGTGGAGCCAGAACTGCCTCCCCTTCCAACCTCTCAAAAGGAGCCAACATATCCATATTTTTATATGAAATTAATTTTTAAATGTTGGAAATTTCATTTTTTTTTTGAGACAGAGTCTCGTTCTGTCACCCAGGCTAGAGTGCAGTGGCCGGATCTCAGCTCACTGCAAGCTCCGCCTCCCGGGTTTACGCCATTCTCCTGCCTCAGCCTCCCGAGTAGCTGGGACTACAGGCGCCCGCCACCTCACCCGGCTAGTTTTTTGTATTTTTTTAGTAGAGACAGGGTTTCACCGTGTTAGCCAGGATGGTGTCAATCTCCTGACCTTGTGATCCACCCGTCTCGGCCTCCCAAAGTTCTAGGATTACAGGCTTGAGCCACCACGCCTGGCCCATATTTTTTAAAGAACATAAAACTCTCTATGAGCCCAACAGAAGGCACCTCTGGTTTGGAAGCAGTCAGAGGCCATGGGACTGTGAGCCCCCACAGCCCTGCCCCTGCCACCCCCACCCTGCCCAGCAGTGATTCTGAGGCCACCAGTTCCATCCTGGAAAAGTGCTCCCTGAGCTGGGGCACCTGTCTGGACCCCCACCTGTGGCTTCTAGGCTGGAGGTTAGAGTCTCCTTGGAGAACTGGAAATGGTAACCTTGACATCTGAAGCCGCTGTCCTCCTGGGAGGATAGGGCACTGGGCAGGACAGACCTTGGGAAGTCCCTGGGAGCAGAGACACCTTCAGCTTCTCATACCCCTGCCTGTCCTAATCCTGAAATCTCACTTTGTCAAAAAAAAAAAAAAATGCTGAGGAACTTATCCAGAGAAAAACATTTTAGTCTTGTAACTCTAAAATATAGACATTTGTTATTTTATAAATTATATACTGGAACTCCTGTACTACTGTTATTTGGTAAAAACATACAACATAAATTGACATCTTAAAGTTGCAAAAATAAATTTGTAATATTATTAACAGCAGAAGAACCTTTTTGCTCATATATGACATATATACATGCATACATATATATGGCATTAATATGTACATGCATTATTAATACTGTGTATGATATACCATGACATAATATATGTATAGTATTATCAATAATGTTACTAGCCAGGCACAGTGGCTCACACCTGTAATCCCAGCACTTTGGGAGGGCAAGGCAGGAGGATCTCTTGAGTCCAGGAGTTGGAGACCAGCCTGGGCAACGTGGTCTCTACAAAAATCACAAGCATTCGTTGGGCATGGTGTTTCACGCCTACAGTCGCAGCTACTCCAGGGGCTGAGGTGGGAGGATTGCTTGAGCCCAGGAGGTCAAGACTGCAGTGAGCCAAGATAGTGTCACCGTCACTGCCTTCCAGCCTGGGAAACAGGGAGACTCTGTTTCTTTTTTCTTTTTTTTTTTTTTTTGAGACGGAGTCTCGCTCTATCGCCCAGGCTGGAGTGCATTGCAAGCTCAGCTCACTGCAAGCTCCGCCTCCTGGATTTACGCCATTCTCCTGCCTCAGCCTCCCGAGTAGCTGGGGCTACAGGCACCCGCCACCTCGCCCGGCTAGTTTTTTGTATTTTTTAGTAGAGACGGGGTTTCACCGTGTTAGCCAGGATGGTCTTGATCTCCTGACCTCGTGATCCACCCGTCTCGGCCTCCCAAAGTGCTGGGATTACAGGCTTGAGCCACCGCGCCCGGCCGACTCTGTTTCAAATAAAAAATGTTACTAGTATTCTAAACACTTAGGTTTTAAAGGACTTGCTAGCTTTGCTATTGAGGTATTATTATCTAAAGGCACAAAAACTCTCAGGGAAGTGTCCTCCTTAGTGGTAGCCAGCATTGATCCATATTTCAGTCTTCTTATTTCAGCTAGATCCTCACTTGTCTTTACCCCTAATGTGGCTGACAGATAGCTGGCATTAGGACTGGACGTGGGGCCGCCAAATTTGTTTGAGTAAATAAGAAATAAGTTTTATTGGCACTCAGGCCCACCCGTCATGCCATCTTTGACTCTTTTATGCCACAGCAGCAGCAGCGTCGAGTAGTTGCTGCAGAGACCACGTAGCCCTGAAAGCCTAAAATATGACAGTTACCAGTTGGCCTTTTGCAGAAAAAGTGGTTATTCCCAAACTCAGGTGGGGGTGGAGGGTGAGGGCCACATCCCAGTACCATCCTGGCTACATCGAAATTGCCAGGGACCTTGAAGACCCAGGTCTAGGCCCCTTCCTTGGAGACCTAGCAGGCAGGGAGCCTGGGACTGTGTATAGAACTGAGCCCCTGGGGCCATCATGGAGGGCGGCAAGAGGCTCGGGAGGATCGGGAAAGCACGTGGACTTCCCAGGATGCTGGCAGCATCCGGTGTTTCTCAAATTGCATTCTGTGCTTAGACCACCTGGGGTGCTGCCCCCTCACAGCAGTTCCTGCCCTCACCTGGCCGCAGAACTACTGAGTAACCTGTTGCCCTGAGCATCTCTGGGCCTGGGACTGGCCACGGGAAGCATCCTGAGACCAGCAGACCTGGCCTGGCTTCCTTGGCCTGGTGGCTCCAGCTCCTCTGCAGACTTCCTCCTCCTGTCTCCAGCGTCTCCAGGTTTCTCAGCGCACAGTCTGGGGCCCTGAAGAGGCGCCCAAGGGGTAGCTTCTTCCTCTGTTCAATCAGTCGCCATAGACGCTGTGACCCATCGCCAGCCTAGGAGGGAGATGCCAGGGGCCAGACGCCCTGGGGTGGGGAGAGATGCCCCAGGGCTCTAGTGGTTTTCATGATACACTTTTTAATACGACTTAAATCTTTCAACTATGTAAACAGTATCTTGATAAAAATATTGTTTTGCTTTCAAGACAGGGTCTCACTTTGTCACCCTGGCTGGAGTGCAGTGACATAATAACAGCTCACTGCAGCTTCGACTTCCCGGCCCCAAGCATTTCTCCCACCTCAGCCCCCACAAGTAGCTGGATTACAGGTGCGCCACCACACCCAGCTAATTTTTTGTATTTTTTGTAATACGGGGTTTTGCCGTGTTGCCAAGGCTGGTCTTCAACTGCTGAGCTTGGGCGATCTGCCCGCGTCAGCCTCCCAAAGTGCTGGGATTACAGGTGTGCACCACCGCACCTGGCCTTTGATAAAAGTATTTATTTAAGTGAGGAAAAACTAGAAAGTTTTGAAAAGTGAGTCCTCTTCTGGGTGAAGTTTCTTGCGACAAATGGAGGAGGTGGGAAGGGGTTGTGGTCTTTTCTCCCAACGGGGTGGTGGCCAGGCACCAAGTTCACTTGTGAAACTTCACCCAGCTGTGTTCATGACCTTCAGGCTTCCTTGCCCATATCACATGCTTCCTAAGCACATATTTAGAAAAGTACAGGCTTTTGAGGGTCTTCCCAATGAGACAGAATCACCTTGATACGCCGTTGAGACTGAACTTGAAACCTGGGTCTTGTTACTGGAGGTAGCCCCATGTCGCCCTTTGAATGAATACTTTTTATAAATCCTGTCATTTTCTTCAGAATGGTATAATCACATTGCATTGCATTTTCCCCATTTCAGTGGTAATATATTAGATATAAATGTTTAAACTGCACTGTAGTTTTTGTTAGAAAACGAATTTCCTCCTGAGCAGGGTCCCCTGTCCTGTTTGTGGCTGTTATCGGTGCCAGGTGGAGCACCCGCACCTACCTTAGGAAGTGGCCACTGGGGGAATAGATGCATGGATTGAACAAATTCACAAGATTCTCGTATGCCCTGATGCCTAAAACCATGGCACTGGAACTTGAGCGTGAACACTTGGCTGTATTGCAGCTGCTATTTTTTTTTCAGCGCACCTGGCATACAGAAGGGATATCGCTGGTATTTTGGCCTGACCTGCTCGATGGAGCAGGACAGGGCTGACCACACGCCGAGCTGCGTGCCTGGGAACCACATGGCAAGCTTCACCTACGTGTCCTGCACCAGCCAGGAGTGTGAGCTTCTTTCCACCGATTCACTTGCTGTGTTCATTTGCAGAGAGAGACTTGTATTCTCACATTAGAATTGAATGAGCATTCGAGCGTATCAGTCTTGGTTATTTATCTTGGAATTGATAATGTACCTCCAAAGATTTCCAGCTTTAAATGTTGACAGAGGCCTGATTCTGTGTTATGGTAGATTTGCATTCTAGATTTCTTCAGCTTATGTGCGGGAGAGACGATGTTCCTGAGAGCGCTGTCAACAACACAAAAGGAAAACTATTTAATGCTATTTGTGTCTATCACCTCTAAGGGTGGAGAGAGCAGGGTGGATGGACTCTGTTAGACAGGGCTCCCCAGGGAAACAGAATCACTGGATGTGTATACACAGAGGAGTAGGTTTCTTTTAAGGACTAGGCCCCAAGGTCGTGGGGGCTGATAAGTCTGAAATCTGCAGAGCAGGCGGATGGGCAGGAGGAGACTGAGGAGAGCGGGTGTAGCCCTTTGAGTCCCAGCGAGTCTCCTGGCGAAATTCTCTCCTCTCCCAGGGAGCAGAGTATTTCTTAAAGCCTCAACTGATTGGACAAGGCCCACCCACACCATGAAGGCTCATCCACCTCACTGCATGTCTACGAACTGAATTGTTAATCCCATCTACAAATATCTTCCCCACCACATTCAGGCTGGGTACCTAGGTCTGGGTACTGTGGCCTACCCAAATTCATTAATTTTGACACAGACACAATTATGTCTTGGAGGAGGATTGGCCTTGCGTCAGTCATCGTGTGTCCCCTTTCTCAGGCCAGCAGGTGTGACTGGAGTGCCCAGAGCAGGGCTCTCACAGTCAGACCCCAGCCACAGCCCAGTCCTGCAGACCCCATTGCTCTCACATTTTCAGATTGCACAGCCTCTGGCCGTGGAGGCGTGATGCTGATGTGGGTTAAATGCTGGTGTGGGTTAAATGCGGATGTGGGTTAAATACTTTGTAAAGTGAACCCCAGGTCATTATTTATACTAAGTCCTTAAAGACTAGGCCCACCAATCAGAACCTTACAATTGTTTCAGGAGGAAAAACCCACTTTTTAAAATAATTTTTTTTTTTTGGAGAATTTCAAACCTACCCAAAGGTAGAGAGCATAGTATCCTGAGCCCCTGGCTCATCTCCCAGCTCCCTCAGTGACCACCCCGGGACTTGGCTCAGCCTTCGCATCCCCTCTGCCCTCCCCAAAGCCTCGCCTCCATCATGAGGTCCCATCCAGTTGGTCTATGGTATGTGCCGGACCTCGCTGCAGGACTTGGCAGGTGGGCCACTGACATCCACCTGCCCATCCATCACCCATGAAGCACTTAGCCTCTTCGATTGCCTTGCAGTGTTTTTTCAACCCGCCTCTTTTTTAGTGCCTGCTCACATGTGTGATGCTGGGCTCAGGAGATCCTGAGAGGAGGAACTCAGAGCCTGCCCTGCAGGGCCTCAGGGACAATGGTGGTCTCCCTGGCAGGGGCTGAGGGGCTCGGCACAGGTCGCTCACCCCAAGCCCAGTGGTTCTCATGCACTCCTGCTCTAGGCAACCCTCTGGACAGCTGCTTTGGTGACCGGGGTAGGAGGAATAGCTGGGTGGGCCCATTTTCACTAGGATCCCTCCTGTCATATTTCAAACCAGTCCCCCTTACAGCTGGGCAGGACGTTTTGGGATGACTCTTCCAGAGGTGGGCCATGGCCTGGCCCTAACTGTAGAGAACAGCAATGCCCAGGCTGGCTTCACTCTGACTCTCACAGCTCTGATGGCAACACAGAGGACCCCAGGTCTTTCGGGAGCTTTGCTGGAGGGAGTTAGTGCCTCTCAACCTGCAGAAGCTCCTGGAGGCCTGAATGTTTTGTCTGTCAGAAGATGATGCTTTACAATCAGAGCTTTTCTGTGATCAACAGGACCTCTCAGGAGTTGTAGTTATTGGAAACTGAAGTATTCACTGGAAGGAAGGAAAGGAAGGAACCCTTTAGGGCTGATCTGAGGTGGAGAGTGATGCTGCATTGGGGGTGGCTTTGCTGCATTAGAGTCCAGGGAAGAGGGCCCGGTCCTCCTTGCAGCCTAGATGAGCCCCAGAAGCCCCAGTTCTCCTTTGATAAGAGATATCCCCTAAATCTCAGGACTACCGTCAAAGGTTTATTTCTTGCTCATTCTGTATGTTCCCATGAGTCTGTAGGGGCTCTGCTCCATAAGGTCACGCATGGATCCAGTCTCCACCATCTCATCTCTGCACCATCGGGAACACATAGGATCCTTAGTCACTGCTGTGGGATGAGCCCACTGGGAGCAGTCATGGTCTTGGGGGTGGGGATGTGAGAAGCTTCTTTGGGTCCCTTGGTGGGACAACAAGGGCTCCTGGCTGCAGCACCAGAGGCTTCGGCGCCGGCCCAGCCCCACCTCCACTGGTACCCTCACCTCCTTGTTGTTCTGGTCTTTCTATTTCTACCAGCCCCGCCCCCTTCCAGAGCCTCATCCTTTCATCTGTACCCTGTGAACTCCTCACTACTTTCTGAGTTGATGTCCCTCTGCCACTATAATCATTCTTTCTCTGTTTTCTGCTTCTTTCTTCAAATCTTCTTTCACAGTCACCAGCACACAGATGCAACTCTGTCATCTTCCAACTCATTTCACACCCTGCGATGGTTCCCTGGCCCTCCAGACAAGTCCAGAGCTCCTAGCACGGTCCCTAGACCCTGTTTCCGGGCCATGCAGGCCTCTCCAGCCTCATGCTCATCACCGGGCAGGCGTACTGTTCTTGGCAGACTCAGAAGTGACAACCTTTAGGAGTCAGGGCCTACACACTGTCACCCAGACAAACCTGAAGCCTCTTCCCATGCAGCGCGTACTTTTCACTCCGAATTTCAAAAATGCAATCATAAACCTGCTCCACCAATAAGTAGCCCTTGAGTCTTTGAGAAGGAAGGGTCTGTATCTTTTGATTCTGTGCCTGGTCCATTGCAGGCTTCAGTCCCGGTTGTGCATTGAACTGTGCAGAAATCATCCATGACATTGTTTTGTAACAACAAAGAGAACAAGGCCAGACTCTCACGATTGCACCTCACCCTACCATGGAGCTGTCATGAACGTCATGTGGCATCTTTTTTGTTTGAAATGAGCAAAACTCAGCTCATGCTCGTGCAGCCAAGCGGGGAATGGGTTTCTTCACACAACTTAAAGTGCAAGGATAGCCTGGCTTCAGGCATGGCTGGATCCAGGTTTTCAAATGTCCCATCTCTTGAACACAGTCTGTCCATATGGTGGGCACTGTGACGTATCATGACCTCTTAGACTGCCAGCCTCTTCTCATAACTGTGATAGGAACGTCACTCTGTCTGGTCTGGCTTAGGACAGAATTCTTCACATCTATAGACTCTTTGGCCAGGGAGTAAATACAATGACTAGGCCTGGGTTATGGACCCTCAGCTGAGGCCTCAGTGTAAGTGAAGGGTCAGCCCTGCAGTCATCTCCTGGAACCGAGGCCCATGAAAGAGGAAGGGAGCCCAGGGGAGACAGCACACAGTCACCTGCAACAAAAGCTGCTGGAAAGAGCTGACCAGCTGCACATTCATTTGATGATGGACTCGTGTAACTTGTTCACAGGTGTATCACGGAAGCCAACAGTGGTTGCTCAGATGTTATTTGTGAAGGCTGGAAACATCCCTGAGTAACATTTGTCCCAGTCACTTAGCTACACAACACAGAATGGATTTTTATAGTAGTGGATATTTGCACAAAGCTCCCGTCTTAAAGCATATGCAGTCATCTCTCAGTATCTGTGGGCGACTGGCTCCAGGACCTCCCCAGGATACCAAAATCCAAGGATGCTCAAATCCTTGATATAAAATTATGCAGTATTTGTGTGTTACCTATGCACATCCTCTCATGTACTTTAAATCACCTCTAGGTTACTTATAATACCAAATGCAACGTAAATGCTATGTAAATAGTTGTTATATGGTATTGTTTAGGAAATATTGACAAGAAAAAAGAGTCTGTACATGTCCAGTACAGATGCAGTTTGTTTGTTTGTTTGGAGACAGAGTCTCGCTCTGTCACCCAGGCTGGAGTGCCGTGGTACGATCTCGGCTCACTGCAGCCTCCTTCCGGGTTCAAGCAATTCTCGTGCCTCAGTTTCCCAAGTAGCTGACACTACAGGTGTATACCACCAAGCCCTGCTAATTTTTGAAATTTAGTAGTGATGGGGTTTCATCATATTGGCCAGGCCGGTCTCAAACTCTTGACCCCAGGTGATCTGCCCACTCAGCCTCCCAAAGAGCTGGGAATACAGGCATGAACCACCATGCCTGGCCCAGATGCAGTTTTTAAAACATATTTTCAATCAGCAGTTGGTTGAATCCACCGACATGGAACCCATGGATATGGAGGGCTGCCTGTATCTATATAGCATCTTACCTAAAACAGCCCTGTTGGGCCAGTTTATAGATGAAGAAACAGAATGGTTAAGCCACTTGTCCTTTTGTCACTAGGATGGAGTTCATTGGAGAAAATCCGTTTTCATTTCTTCCTTATTTACAGATCCACAGATTTACATAGGACAATAATCCACCCAGCAAAAAGGCTGATTTCCTAGGCTCCCTTACAGCAAAGCGTCACCCTGTCACTCAGTGCTGACCACTGCAATTAAGTGGAAACATTTTGTGGGACTTCCAGAAAGTTAATTTTGCAAATTTTGCAGGGGTCTCTCCTGCCCCCATTCTCCCTTTCTCCTTTTTCTGCATGGAACACAGCTGTGATAGCTGGAGGTCCAGCAGCCACCTTGGACCATGAGGGGATCTTGAAGAGGGAAGCCACACATGTACACAGCAGAAAAGCAGGAGGTGGGTCTTGATCTTTGCCATCCCTTTTGCCACTATCATCCTCCTGCATTGTCAGCTTTTGGGCTTCACTGACGGGAGCAAATATAGCCCTGTGGGCTTGAGGGTGTTGGCTTGTGTGCAGTTGAACCTGCAGCCCTTCACACTGAGTAACTTATTTTTTCTGGAGCTGCTGAGTTTGGGGGCAGGGGTGGTACTGAGTCCCAGTTGTTGCTTTGCTTCTCTTGGGTTGACCCTGAGGTCTATGGTCCCCTCTCTAGAGATCCGGACATTCTGGAGAGTGGCCACTTTGTGGGCCCTGTCTCCCTGGTGTCAGTGCCATACTCAAATCAAATCATCATGGAAGACGTGCAGGCTGGGTTAAGAGACTAGGAGGGGCCTTTTTCCCTGACTTTAGTTCTGCCTGGACCTCAGGCGTGTGGTGCTCGGCATTACTCTCCGGAGGGCCGTGTGCTCGTGCAGGGTTGTGTTCACCTCTTGTGTTCCTGTGTCTGTGCCTGCCCCTCAGGAACTCCGTGTGTATTCCTGATTTTGCACGGGACACTTTTTTTGGCACAGATAATAGACTTAAATTGTCTTTATCCCGAAATCCAAGCTGAGAGGGGAAATCAACATCTTTACCATGAAATAGCTTGTCCCCTTTATCTAAATACAAGGAGACAAATGTCTAGCAGGACACCGTGTTTCAGGAAAAAAAGCTACAAATTGCAGTGTGTGATCTCCAGCTCATGTAAATATCTCCACATGTTATTCTTAATTAATTATATTTTATTGAAGCAATTAGGTGACTGACAACCTCAGTTAAGTCCTAATGAAAGGACCATGTCTTTTCACATGCCATTGATCAGAAAGTACAGCTTGGACTCCCGGAAGCTGGGCACTGGGCAAGGAGACGCTGGGCAGGTGCAGCTGAGCTGGTACAGCCAGGCAGATACAGGGGTCCTGGGCCAGGACTCCCACCACCACCTGTCCCAGGGCACATTTCTTCTCTTTGCTAAGGAAAAGATGCTTCTGCAGCCCCCACCCGCTTCCTCTACTTGTTCCTGATTGTTTTAATTTCCGAAAACCATGATGAGGACAGCTGCTGAAATCTTAAACAGTGCTGCTTCTCTGGAAAGTTGGGTTCATTTGTTTAATTTTCACACCTTTCACTCTCTTCCACAATGGTAGAGTGCTTTTGTGTCAAGGCATCAAATAAATTTCACGCTTCTTGCCTTTTCTGAAATATCCAGTGGCATTAAACGCACCCAGTGCACCTGGCTCCGGCCCGGGGCTTCGAGACTTAATTGTGGTTATGACGATCTGCAAGAGGAGGCCTGATTATTCCCGACGCCGCTTGCATTGAGGCACAGAGACAATGTGGGCAGAGGATTTGGGGGGAAATTGCGTTCTGTTTTCTTAAGGCCAAATTTCCCATTAATCTGAGCTCCTTCCTAAGAAAATGTGAAACCTCCCGAGGCTTCAGGGACTTGTGTGAGGATATTCAGGCTTTTTTTTTTTTTTTTTTTTTTTCCTAGGGAGAACATTATTAAGAAGAAGCTCAGGCCGAGTGTGGTGACTCATACCTGTAATCCCAGCACTTTAGGAGGCTGAGGCAGGTGGATCACAAGGTCAGGAGATCAAGACCATCCTGGCTAACATGGTGAAACCCCATCTGTACTAAAAATACAAAATATTAGCTGGGAGTGGTGGCGGGTGCCTGTAGTCCCAACTACTTGCGAGGCTGAGGCAGGAGAATCGCTTGAACCTGGGAGGCGGAGCTTGCAGTGAGCCAAGATCATGCCACTGACTCAGGCCTGGTGTCAGAGTGAGACTCAGTCTCAAAAAGGAAAAGCTCCCTCATCTTTACTGGTGTTATTAGTAAGTGAATCTAAATGCCTCTTTGAGGCTGATTTTGTTTCGGGGTCCCAGGGAGTGGATGTGGAGGGGTCCTCCAGCCCCTCCTTTCGACCCCACCTCCCTCCCTAGGATGCGCTGCGTATCCCTGTCCCTCTGCAGAAGCCACGGCCATCTTTTTCTCCCACGCGCCGTTCTCGGGCAGTGATTCTGTATCCTCCCTCCTGTGAACTGGTGTGCCGCTTCCATACTGATCACGCTGGCAGACATATAGCCTTGATGTCATCAAACGTTCTGGAAATCACTCATCACCATGGTGCTGATGGTTTACAGTGTGGCCCTTTATGATTTTAGGGGCTGTGAGCCTCTGCCATCTTGTAAAGATAAAAACCAAAGAAACTGCTCCCAGAGTCAGTGTGGTACAACGAGGCGCTGTCACCGTAGCCCCAGTCCCTGGTGTTCTTACTGTTAGACTAGTTAATATTCTCATGTCTGCCACAGAGGGGAAAATGAAATCTGAGGCTGAAGTAGAAATGGAACCCAAGGGTCTCAACTCCTTCTTTAGGTCTTTTTCATAGTAAATATTTAGACTAGGTGTGACTTTATATATTGTATCTATATCTATGTATAATTTCTATAATCGATGAGCTTAATCACATGAGTTCCTCTATAGATCATAACTGTCATTTGTCTCATAAACCCAGCCCCTTGGTGTGGATCAAAATCTTCTACATCTTTATTTGGAGCAAAGACCTTGCGCTTGGCTTCCAAGGTTACAGTCTCTATGGGGATTTTTCAGGATCCCAAAAGCCCAGGTAACGCCCGTCTGGTGCACCAAATCCCAGTTTCACCCCAGACCACCATCATGGATACAGCATCAAATAAGACAGATGTCTCTGCTGTCCCCACCAAGCAAAGAGGTACCACTTGCAAGGTTTTTGTGAGGTCCCTGTGAAGACCCAAGAGAGCCAGCACAAAGCCTCATGCAACAGTTAGCTGCCAAACCCAACTGCTGCTTCTAGAACATTTTCCCATTGGTTCCATATATGGCTGGGTTCTTTCTCATTACGTAGGCCTTGACTGAAATGTCAGATCCATGCCTGCCACCCCGGGTTCTGTCTCTTCCTTGAGCTTCTCAGCACCTGGCGTCTAGCGGTTGATGCCACCTTCCCCTGTTGTCACGGAACCCCGAGGCCAGATGTGGCTGCCTCGCTCTCCACCTATTCCCAGCACCAGCAATTCGGGGAATTGTTCAGACAAATCATTGTGGGTAAATACGTGGCTCAGGGAGGCCTAAATGGCTACAAGCACTTTAGAAAAGACTTTGGCAGGGTCTTCTGAGTAAAGTGATACATGAACTTCCCTAGGAAATTGCTCCAGAAATACACTCAGCTGGATATTTCTCCCAGAGAAATGAATGAGTCTGTCCTGATAAAACATGTGAAGGAATGTGCAGAGAGGCTGTATTCTAGGAGCCCCATACTGGACACCGCCCAAGTGTGCTTCCCTAGAGAGACAGATGAGAGGACCGTGGCGCAGTCACAGGATGGACCAGGCCCTCAATGGTCTCCAGGATCCCAGCCAGATGGCCACGGGGTCACGGGCCCGCTGGGACTGGGTCCTACATACGCAGTTGTGGTGTTGTGGTGATGAGGAATGCGCTCTGCACAGGGACGTCAGTGACTGTCACGTCATTACCTTCCATGGAGCGAAGGGAACCAAGCACAAGGGGAGACGCACTGTGCGATGCCGTTTCCACGAAGTCCAGGAACAGGAAGGCTATTGTCTTAGTTCCCTATTGCTGCCATAACAGATGACGACAATCTCAGCGGCGTAAGCAACAGAAGCGAATTCTCTTACTGTTCTGAAAGCCACCTGTCTAAAATGCAGCAGCAGGTCCTGCTGTTCCTGAAGGTTATACGGGGGAGTCTGTTTTCTCGACTTTTCAGCTTCTAGGAGCTGCCTTGCCCCACTCTGACCTCTCCATCATCAAGTGTCCTCTCACTAGGACTTTCCTGCCTCCCTCTTATAAGGCTCCCTGAGATGACACTTCATGCTCACCCAGGCAACCCAGGATCACGTCTTCATCTCGAACTCTTTAACTTCATAGTACCTACAAAAAGTCTGTAAAAGCTCTGGAGATTAGGGCGTGGGCATCTCAGGGGAGCGCTTGTCTTCCTGCTTCAGTAATGAATGGTGATGCGGTTTAACTTGGGGTGTGGTGTTGCCTGGGAATGGATGGAGGGGAGTGTTCTGGGGACTGCCCATGCTCTAGATCTGGATGTCAGACTTGGACACGGGCACATGCATGAGTGAAAGTTGACCAGACCGTAACCGTAGACTCAGTGCATGCCACTATGTGTTTGTTACACTTGAGTACAAATCTAAAACTGAAGAGAAGGGTAAACCTACCCTCCTCCAGATGTTGCATTGCCTGTGTGCAGTGTCCCTGTGCTCTGAGGGTGAACAAAGCAATGACCAGGCCCTGTGTTAGTGAGCGTCGTGGAGACAGTGTGGGGTGCATGGAGGTGAGGCATGGAGCAGCCAGCTGCCCCCACCTGTGTTTTAGAGCAACCCCTCCCTGGTTCCATTTCGTTTTGCATACAACACCATGGAAATCACATGATGGAGAGTGAAGCAGCTTTTTTTTAAATTGGGGCCCATGACAGCATAATGAGTGGGTCTTTTACAGATGTTTGTGGAAGGGAAGCTCTTTGTGATCCTCAGTACCCCAGGCCCTCAGTGGTCTCCAAGATCCCAGCCAGATGGCCACGGGGTCACGGGCCCGCTGGGACTGGGTCCTACACACACAATTGTGGGCTTTTGGAGACACTGACTCTGCACAGGCTTCTCTGCTCTTCAATGTGGCATTTAAGGTTCTGGAAATTGTGCAGTTTAGAAAACTGCTGGGCAGGTTTGTCAAAGGGAAAGCACCCTGGGCATTTTCAAGCTGTTTCTGCCTTCAAAGACCTGGCTTGGGCTAGCACAGATGCCAAGGCTGCACCGGCCACTCCATCACATGGTGGGGATGGCTCTCACATGGCTCAGCGGTGTGGCATAGGCGCCTTGCCGTGGGGAGCAGTGCTCCTGACCTTGAGCCCTCTCCCACTTAGTGCCAGCATCGGAACCATCAAATAAACCTCAAAACAGCTGAGACTCAGAGAGAAATTCACTACATCCCTGAAACGTTCTTTAAATAACTTCAGACTCAGCATCAAAAGAGGTTCCCTCCCTCCCCATAAGGCAATAAAATGTGTTCTTTTCAGATAAATATTTCAAGAACAGACCAACTCATCTGGATCAAATGTTACCTTTTTAAAAATGCAAATTGAAAATTAAGCATCCAACACAAGGATTCCCTGGAGTCACTGGGAGGGGCTGTGCATTCTCATCACACACAGGGCCACCTGGGCAGTCGGGGCCCACCATCCCCACCGCCCTGAGAGGCATCACACTGTATGCATTGCAGAATCATTTCAAAGAGGCAGTAAGGACCCCGATGCATGTCCTAAGCAGGCAGAGCCGCTGCGTGTGACAGAGGTTGGTCGCGGAAATCAGTTGACAGAGGTATAGGCAACTTTTCTTCCACACTGCACTTTCCTGCAGCCCTGGAATGCCATTTATTTTCTAATATTCCCCATTTGGACATCTTTAAAGAGAATCAATCAAAGCTACCAAAGAAATATAACAATAGGTAGCTAAGAATATCCAAGGCTTCAGAAGCTCATCATCATAATTAATGGTTGGGGGACTCACAGCAGCCCAGGCTTTGTGTTAAGAGATCACCATCTTATTCCATCCTTGCCCAGGCCTCAGTGCAACTTCACCACTTCTCCCAGAGGAGAACTAGGTAACTCAGAAAAGTGAAGCGGCCTGCCCCAGGGCATACGGTGCAGCTCAGTGCAGAGCGGGGATCTGAACCAACCAGCCTAAATCCTGACAACAGGCTGCTTGACCCCATGAGAATTGGCTCTTATACTGAGATGGGACAGGCTAAAGGTATGGAGAAGCCTGGGGACATCTGTATGCCTTTCCTATATGTTATTAGGGAAAAGAAGAGTAACTTGTGTTCATCTATCCATCTATCCATCTATCCATTTACCCACCTGCCCACCCATCCATTCATCCACTCACACACGAATCCATCCATCCACTCACACATCCATCCTTCTATTCACCTGTTCATTCCTCCCATTAGTCCATCCATTCATCTATCTGTCCATCATCTTCCATTCCTCTCACTGGCCCATCTATCCATCCATTCATCCATCTGTCAATCATCCATCCACACATCCATCCTTCTATCCATCTTCCATTCTTCCCACTGGTCCATCCATCCATACATACATGCATCCTGTCACTTGTTAGTCCATCGATCTGTCCATCTGTTTATCCAGTCATCCATCCATTCATCCATCCATCATCTTCCATTCCTCTCACTGGTCCATGTATCCATCCATTCCTCCATCTGTCAACCATCCACCCACACATTCATCCTTCCATCCATTTTCCATTCCTCCCACTGGTCCATCCATCCATCCATCATCCATCCATCCATCCATCCATCCATTTGTCTGTCCTCTCACCTGTTAGTTCACTGATTTGTCCATCTGTTCATCCAGTCATCCATCCATTCATCCATCCATCTTCTGTCCATCATCAACCCACACATCCATCCTTCCATCCATCTGCCATTCCTCCCACTGGTACATACATACATACATACATACATACATACATACATCTGTTCATCCTCCCACTTGTTAGTCCATTGATCAGTTCTTCTATTCATCCAGTCAGCCATCCACTCATCCATCCATTGTCCGTCCATCATCAATCCCCACATCCATCCTTCCATCCTGCTACTTGTTAGTCCATCCATCCATCTATCCATCCTTCCATCCATCCTCCCACTTGTTAGTCCGTTGATCTGTCCATCGATTCATCCAGTTATCCATTCATCCATCCATCATCTGTCCATCATCCACCCACACATCCATTTGTCCATCCATCCATCATCTACCCACACATCCATTTATCCACCCATCTGTCCATCATCCACCCACCAATCCATCCATTCATCTACCTTTCCATCATCCACCCACACATCCATTTATCCACCCATCTGTCCATCATCCACCCACCAATCCATCCATCTATCCATCCATCATCCACCCACACATCCATCCATTCATCTACCTTTCCATCATCCACCCACACATCCATTCATCCATCCATCTGTCTGTTATCCACCCATACATTTATTCACCCATCTGTCCATCATTAACCAACCAATCCATCCATCTATCCATTCATTATCCACCCACATATCCATCCATTTATCCATCTGTCCATCATCCACCCACATATCCATCCAGTCATCCATCTGTCCATCATCCACCCACACGTCCATCCATTCATCCGTCTGTCCATCATCCATCCATACATCCATCCATTCATCCATCTATCCATCATCCACCCACACATCCATCCATTTAACCATCTTTCCATCCATCCACACATCCATCCATTCATCCATCTGTCCGTCATCCACCCACACATCCATCTACTCATCCATCCGTTCATCCATCTGTCCATCATCCACCCACACATCCATCCATTCATCCATCTGTCCATCATCCACCCACACGTCCATCCATTCATCCATCTGTCCGTCATCCACCCACACGTCCACCCATTCATCCATCTGTCCATCATCCACCCACACATCCATCTGTCCGTCATCCACCCACACGTCCACCCATTCATCCATCTGTCCATCATCCACCCACACATCCATCCATTTAACCATCTTTCCATCCATCCACACATCCATCCATTCATCCATCTGTCCATCATCCACCCACACATCATCCATTCATCCATCTGTCCATCATCCACCCACACATCATCCATTCATCCATCTGTCCATCATCCACACACACATCCATCCATTCATCCATCATCCACCCACATCCATCCATTCATCCATCTATCCATCATCCACCCACACATCCATCCACTCGTTCATCCATCTGTCCATCATCCACCCACACATCCATCCATTCACCCATCTGTCCGTCATCCATCTATCCATCATCCACCCACACATCCATCTGTCCATCATCCACCCACCAGTCCATCCATTCATCCATCTTTTCATCATCCACCCACACATCCATCCATTCACCATCTGTCCATCATCCACCCACACATCCACCCATTCATCCATCTTTCCATTATCCACCCACACAACTGTCCATTCATCCTCCTATCTTCCTACTTGTTAGCCCATCTATCAGTTCATCTATTTATCCAGTCATTCATCCATCTTTCCATCCATCCATCCATCATCCATCCATCCAACCATCCTTGCTAGATTCTAGGGATTCCATGACCAACAAGGCTAATGAGCTGCCTGTTTTCATGGGTCTAATGTTCTTACCTTTCATTCTTCATCACCCTGTGCCACCATGAAAAAGGAGGAACTGTGTAGTTTCCTGACAAGGCCCTCATTATGTCCCCACTGAGCATCCACCTCTGGGTTCATCTAGTATGACTCTGCTTTCAGAACTGCCTCAGTCACTCCCCCATACAAGAAAAAACCGCATTTATTGATGTAAAGACTGTGCCTAGATAATTGCTTTGGCAGAACCTCAAGCCAAACTCTCTCATCTTTTTTATTTTAGTTTTCAAATGGGCAGCCTTCCCACAGGGTCAAAACGGCCCAGCTTCAACCTGGGGGCTCAGCTGCCGGCCGGGCTAGGCACGTGGTGCTGTCTGCTTCAGGGATGCCACCAGCAACAACATTCAAATGTGGCCTGCCATATGCTCCATGTCTACGTTGAGCAGCTCATTTCATTCAGCTCTCTCTGATGCAGAGCAGGATTTGAGCTCAAAAAAATCAAAATGAAATGAGCAGTGCCTGCTGGGCCTGGATGGGAAACAGTGTGGGAGGTTGGGGGTGTGTCTGGGCAGGGATATGTCAGCACTGTAGGTCCATCACAGTGGACAGCTGGCCAGCATGGGCACAGTGCACAGAAGCCTCCAGCCAGGCCCTGGTCAGTGTCCACAGGCAGTGGGGCTGCCCTGTACCCACTCCTTAGCATGGCCCAACAGGGCACTGGGTGAGGCCAGAGAGACCAAGGCCTGATTTCAGCAGAGTGACCATGGGCACTGACCGTGCAGAGCTGCTGCCTTGTCCAGAAGGACACCCTGCCCTTGAGCCAGGGTCAAGGCCGACTCAGGGTGGGCAGAGCCGAGGAAAGAGGCCTCTTGGCCACTGATATGACCAACCCTCGTCTGCAGGCACCAGCCACTTTCTGTTCTGTGGCTGCCCCTTGCCTGGTTCTTACCCAGATCATGGTGGGTAGAGCAGGGCCTCTGCCCTTCAGTCTAGTCTATGCTAACAGATCAAAGTGAACTTCAGCAAACACTCTAGCAAGAAACTCTGGGTCCCTAGCATGAGCTCATGGTGGCTGGAGGCTCTCGTTGACTCCCCAGAGCCGTCTGTGCAGTCCCTCCCTGACCGTGGTCAGCAAGGGCATGCTGGTAGCTTGGAACTGGCCACGGTGGGAATATTTGCATGATGGAAATTGGCAAATGCTATAAATCTGCCTCCTCCCCAGAGTGCTGGAGGTTACATTTCTCCACACCCCACTGGTTTGACGCCCTGAAGTCTGAATTCCTCAGCATGGCATTCAAGGTCCCTCCTGGTTTTCTTATCCAACTCATGTGGCTACAGAGAAACAGAGAGGTGGAGGAGGGATTGCTTGGCTCATATAATTGAATTTCCAGGACGTCCTGAGACATAGCTAGATCCTAGGGTACCAACTGTGTGCTCAAGATGGATCCAGTCCCACTTTCCACCTCTGCCTTCTCCACGTGGTGGTCTCTGCCAGCTCCAGGTCGACTTTATTCGTGGAGTTCCCCACCCCAGCGAAACGGCAGCCCCAGCAGAAGCTTTGGGACTGCATCTCTCTGGCCTCATCGACATCTTGTTTTTCCTTTGAACCAGTTCAGTGACATGGGATGCTCCAGATGGCCAGGCCTGGCTCATGTGATCGCCCTTTAAGCAGGAGGGGCAGAGTCAGCCCCATTAAACCCCAGGGTCAAGCCCTGGGAACTGGAAGGGTGTTTCTCCAGGGAGACTCTGAGGGGCTGTTTCCAGAGGAAGGAGCCAGGCTGTGTGGATAGAACCCTGCCTGGGCTTCGCTTCCACCCTCTGCCTCTGCGAAATAGTCCATCCCCCACCAGCCACTCTTCCTTTCCATGTTCCAGGCTCTTGGTGTGGGAGACCACCTCCCTGCAAACACCCTTCCCGGTCTTTGCATGGTTTTAAATCGTCCTTCATGGCACCCAAGGCCCCCTTCCCATCCCATCCTCAGCTCTGGAAGCTCCCATCCCCATTCGCAGAGCTTGCCCAAGTTCCCTTTCCCCGCCTGGGTGGCCTCCTTGCCTTTCACCGCTGGCCTGGAAGTGCCTCTTCCAGTTGTGTTTCTCTTTGCTCCTCCTGCAGCTTCCAGCATGGCTTTTGTCCTGGCAGTCAGGACCCTAGTGGAGGGGAGGGGCATGTCACCAGCTTGCCCTGTTCCGAGGCTGCATGAGTGGTTGTGGAGCCTGGGCTTCTCCTCACCTTCCAAGCTGACCACTGCCTAGCTGGTGACCTGAGTCTCAGTCCCCCTGAGCCTCAGTCTACTCATCTATAAACTGGGGAGATGGTGGGACTGTTGCACGGGATGGCACGCTGTGTGTCTTCTGCCTAACACACCCCTGCACAACTGCCATGCCCTGTGTGACGGCTGTTACCACCATTATTGTGTGATTCCTGCCTGGCCGTGGCCTGGCACTGGCGGTTGGATGGGCCTTGCAAATAGTGGATGCTCAGATATTCATCATGGAGTCCCCTCCCCACAGAACTTCTCTCCCACTGGTTCTCAAGGACAGTCACTTACAAAAGGCAATTTCTTGGTGGCTACAAATCTTCAGGGTCATCCCCTGTGGCCATCTCTCATTCCTCAAGGGCAGCACTTAGCAGGGCCTTTTCAGCAGCCTTCCCATCTCCATCGTGACAAAGACCCACAGCCTGGGCAGCTTCCACATCACTCATTTTCTCAGCATTCTGGTGGCTGGAAGTCCAAGTCCACGGTGTCTGCAGGGCTGGTTTCTCCCGAGGCTTCTTTCCTTAGCTTGCGGATACCATCTGCCCTTTGACCTCCCAGGGTCATGCCTCTGTGTGTGTCAGTGTCCAAATTTCCTTCCCTTAAGAGGACACCAGTCACACTGCATTAGGACCCATGCCAGTGACCCCATTTTACCTCTGTTAGCTCCTTAAAGGCCCTACTGCAAATATAGTCACATTCTGTGCTGCTGGGGTTTAAGACTCAGCATATGAATCTTGGGGAATGCAGGTTAGCCGGCTCGATGTCCCATGTAACATGGGTCTCCCAGCGTGAATGACCCATCTCGCTAGAGCCCTGGCTCAGCCCTGATGCCTGCAGGAAGTGGGCATCATTGGTAGAGAAATGGGAGGAGTGGACTCCCCTGCATTTGGGCCACTGTGTCCTCTGCTGCTTTCACTGTGGCATCAGGCAACTTGGAAAGGAGAGTGGAGTCAGGGAGAGCCCTGCGGGGAGGCCATTCTGAGACAGGCAGGCACCCCAGCCCCTCTCCAGCTGGCTTGGTACAAATGCTCACCGACCAGCTCCCAGCAAAGCTGACTCCTGGCATTATCACACGATTCAACTGTTCTCTGTGCGGCAATATTAATAATAATGCTCACTCTTGTTGCAAACACAGCAGGAAGTGGCCGTGTGATGGGGTGGTGGAGGGGGCATAGCTGTAAACAGGGGCTTGCTGGCAGAGAGCTTATCCTGTCCTTAGGGCAGAAATTAATGTCACCTCTCAGAATCAGAATTCCGATTAGAGCTGCACTTGGGAAGTCTCTCCAGATGGGAGAGGACATCGTCTCAGGTCCTTAGTAGAGCCAAGAGCTGTGCCCCTTGCAGAGCCAGCCTGCTTCCTCCTATGGTGAGAGTGGCAGCTGGTCTGGACTCGTCCTCTTCAGTGAGATTCCTGTGAGTGCCTGGGAGGGAGCTGCTGCATGCAGTAGGGGTGTGCCTCTCCACGGATCGGAGGTCAGGAGGCTGATGGATGTCCTGCGTCCCTCACAGTGACTCCAAAGATTCAACCAGCAAGAGGGAGGCTGGGCTGTTCCGCTAGCTGGAAATTTCAGAACACTTGGCCCACATTCGTCGAACTGCCAGCTCAGAAGTGGGTGGTATTCAAATGCTTTTCAGTGGTGGTTCTCAAAGCGGGATCCCCAGACCAGTGGCATCGGCATTACTTTGGGAGACGTTGGGGAGCCCCATTCTCTGTCACCCCACCTGAGACCTGCCAAATCAGGAGCTCAGGCTGGAGCTCAGGAAGCTGCCTGTACCCCAGCCCTGCGCTGCCATCCAATGGAAACATGGTGGAGCCATGGAGGGATTTTAAATGTCTTAGAGGCCATGTTGGAAAAAAAATGAAAAGAAACAGTAAAACTAATTTTTATTGTGGTGAATGTATTTAACAAAATTTAACCATTTTAACCATTTTTTATGTGTACAGTCAGCGGCATTAAGTACATTCACAGAGTCATGGAAATCATCGCCGTTGTCCATCTCCAGAATTTTTACATCTCTCCAATCTGAAACTCCATCCCCATTAAACAGGCACTCCCAGCCCCACTCTCCCCAGCCCCTGCCCCCACCATCCTATTGTTTGTTTCCATGACTGTGACTACCCTAGGGACCCCAAAGAGGTGGAATCATACGGTAGTTGTCCTTTTGCGTCCAGCTGTTTTCACTTAGCGTGATGTCCTTAAAGTAGTTCACCCATGTTACAGCGAGTGTTGGAATCTCCTGTTTTCTTTTCTTTTTTTTTTTTTTTTTAGATAGAGTCTTACTCTGTCACCCAGGCTGAAGTACAGTGGCACAATCTCGGCTCACTAAAACCTCTGCCTCCCAGGTTCAAGCAGTTCTTGTGTCTCAGCCTCCTGAGTAGCTGGGATTACAGGCGTGCGCCACCATGCCTGGCTACTTGTCATATTTTTAGTAGAGATGGGGTTTTGCCATTTTGCCCAGGCTGGTCTCAAACTTCTGGCTTCAAGTGATCCACCTGCCTTGGCCTCCCAAAGTGCTAGGATTACAGGCATGAGCCACCATGCCTGGCCTCTCCTTCCTTCCCCCGCCTCCACCCAAAACAGAGTTTTGCTCTGTCACCCAAGCTGGAGTGCAGTAGCATGATCTCAGGTCACTGCAACCTCTGCCCCCTAGGTTTAAGCACTTATCCTGCCTCAGCCTCCCGAGTAGCTAGGATTACAGATGTGTGCCACCACACCTGGCTAATTTTTGTATTTTTAGGAGAGACAGGGTTTTACCATGTTGGTCAGGCTGGTCTCAAACTCCTGACCTCGTGATCCGCCCACTTCGGCCTCCCAAAGGGCTGGGATTACAGGTGTGAGCCACCGCGCCTGGCTTCTCCTTCCTTTTCAAGGCTGCATAACATTCCATCATAGCGTAGGCCACATTCTGTTTATCCGGATCCTCATTCACGAGTGAGTATTTGGCTCACTGTTTTTCACAGCTGCTGCATTATTTACGTTCCCACAGCAGTTCCCAAGGTTCCAGTTCCTCCACATCTTCACCAATATTTGTTCTTTTCTGTTTTTTGATAGTGACTGTCCTAATGGGTGTGAAGTGGTATGCAATCAGTTTCTTGAATGAGTTTGCTTAACCTAGTATTGCCCAAACAGTATTATTTCAGTGTGTAAAAATACTCAGAGTATTAATCAGGTATTTTACATGGTTTTTAAATTTTTATTTTGGAGGAAGCTTTTGAAATTGGTGTGCATTAGACACACCCCAGATCTGCTCAGACCAGACCCATTGAAGGCACTTGGCACAGGCCCGCCCCTTGGCACCCTGTGGACAGCATGGCACTGGGCGAGTCTCTCCACAGCTCCAGAAAGGGACAGAGGACATAACTTACCAAGTGTGATTTTAGGGCCTACAGCTCTATTCATTTTAATGAACATGTCTTTTTGAGGGGGTGAAATCTTTGGACAGTTTTTTCCTGGCTCACTGCCTTCGGGGAGAATTGGATATCTGTGCTCAGACACAGAGGCTGCAGGTCTCGGGGGCTCTTCCAGTTGCTGATTTGAAATGACTTGGAGCGGTGGAGAGGCTGAGCTGGGGAGGTGTTTGGAAACACCAATTCGGAACGCAGCAAGACTGGTGCAGCTTGGCATTACTGCTCAGTAGAATAATATGTGGCCCGCAGAGCTGTCTGTGGGTGCTTGGGATAAAACCCAGATTCTGTGGCCTATTTCCTTCTTCTTCAGAAAAGGACTCTGTTGGGGGCATGCAGTCCTGGTCTCCAAGAGACTCACTCTTTCTCTCTTGGTCTGTGCTCTCTCTCTTCCCCCTCCTTCTCGCTCTCCCACTCTCCCCCTCCTCCCTCTCTGTCTTTTTCCATTTCCCTCCCTCCCTCTACCTCTCTTTTCTCTCCCCTCTCCCCCAGCCCCTCTCTCTCCTCCCTTTCCCTGTTATCAGCAAACCTGCTGAGGTCACCTCTTCCTGCTTGAGCCAGCTGTGGGGTGTGGGGCCCGAGTGCCAGCTGTTTCCTCCAAACATATCACCCATGTGAGCCAGCACCATTGGGTTCGGAGTTGGGAGTTGGGAATCGGGCCATCGGAACATCTCCCCTTCTGGGTTGATTGCTGTCAACAACTGTCAGCCCTCCCTGGCCCTGTTTCCGGCTGGAATACATTTCTGTATCGCTGTCTAGCAGGGCTGTACATTGGCAGCGTGGATTGGGGAGCAAATTTCTAGCCGCTTCCCTCTCAGAACGTTCTCTTGACTTGTATTACTGGTTTTATAGCTGGAGACAGGTACACACGGCGGGAAGCAGGCACAGGAGCCTTGACCTGACAAGGTCCCCGAGGCCAGGCAAGGTCTCAGGAAGTCTGAGTTTGGAAGGCGCCGCCAGAGACTGCACTTCAGTGTACTGTGGTCCTGGTCCAAGGGGCCAGGCCGAGAGCAGCAGGGCCGTTCATGCTCAGAGGCCCACTTGGAAGACACGGAGCCTCCCATCCCTTGAGTTTTCTGAGGGGTGTACATGTTCTGTCTTACGGGGATGCCACCTTTGAGGCACGGAGAAGCCACCTGCTTCCTCAGACAGATCCCAAGCAGAGGTCTCACCTGCCTTTGCTCTTTTGCTGATTAAATGGCAAATGCTGATCAAGAAAGTAAAGTTGTCCATTGGCTTTGCGCTGGCCCTTTGGTCTCAGGAGACAGAGAAGACAGATGAAAGTCAAAGATGTGTTTGCAAGCTTCAGCCCAAACTTCTTTGACTAAGTGAGGTCCTTGTGTGAGCCAGTTTTCCTCCCCAAACTTCTGATTTCCTGTCTATCAGATGGGGTGATAACGGCACTTGCCCTACAGCCCAGTGAAATCGCGGGTGGAGGAGTTCGTGTCCTAGAGGCTGCCGTAACAAAGCGCTGTCAACTGGGTGGCTTAAGACAACAGCGGTTTATTCCGTTAGGGGTCTGGAGGCTGGAAGCCTGAGATGGAGGTGTGGGCAGGGCTGGTTCCTTCAGGGGCTCTGAGGGAGGACTGCTTGAGCCCAGGAGGTCCAGGCTGCAGTGAGCTGTGATTACATGGCCGCAGCACTGCACCCCCGCACCCCTCTCCCGGCTTCTGGTGGCTGCCAGCGAGAGCCCTTGATGTACCTTGGCTTGTGGCCACATCACTCCAATCTCTGCCTTGGCCCTTGTGCCACTTTTTCTGTGTCTGTGACTTCTTTTGTCATTGGATGTAGGACCTACCCTCATCCAGGTAAGCCTCAGCAAAGACCCTTTCTCAGATGAGATCGCACACACTGGTTCCAGGCGTCCATATCTTTCTGGGGACCACTGTTCAACCCATGACAGTGGGTCAGTGTTTTGTCCATGGAGAAAGGCCTCGCAGGGTTTGGGGGGACTGCTGGTTATGGGGGTGGGGCTCACTGCAGACATGCCCTGAGCCCGAAATCACCCATTCCCCGCAGCAGGTGCAGCTGACAGCAGAGGCAGCTGCTCTGCCCAGGACAGCGCTTTTGGTTCTTATTTCCGCTCATCAGTTTCTATCGTGCCCCGGCAAATAGATCCCCTCCCATCACGGCTGTTTCTGGGGCCTGTTAGGGTCTCTCTGCCACCCGCTAATCCTTACAGCTTAGGCAAATTCGTGGTTCCTTGGAGATGAAACCTGAGAGATGTAAAGACTCCCGTCCTTGGAAGTACTAAAAGACACATTAAGAAGAAAGAGAGATTTCAAACTCTACATCCTGGGGCAGCTTTCCAATCGGCTGGTGCACAGAGCTAGGAGAGGGGAGTGTTTCCAGAATGGCTGGGCTTGCTTATTTTGTTTTCAGTGGTGACAAAGTCACAGTCAATAGAAATTGTGGTGAGATCAGGCCAGCCACAGCAGAGTTTCCACCAGGAAGGTTCTGGCCCCATCTGTCTGCCTCCCCAGCTCCCTTCCCACCCTCCCCTCTTCTGCAGTCCTCTCTCTTCCCCTAAAGCCAAGGCCATCCCGCTCCAGGCATGGCCCATGCCATCCCCTCTGCTGAGTATATACCCCATTCCCTGTGTCTGGCCAATTCCGTCTAATCCTGAGGCCTCAGCTTAAGCCTTCCACCCCGGAGAGGCTGCCTGGACAGCCCCATGCCTAGCACGACCCCTTGCTGTGTTCTCCTAAGTACACACATGTGTTCCCTCACAGCCATCATCAGAATTGAAATTATACAAACATTGGCATCATTTAGTCAATGATCATCCTGAGGACAGCTTCATGAAAAGCACTCAGCACACAGTAGGTGTCTGTTGAATGCACCATTTGCAAAGCCTGTGCATTCTGATTGAATTCCAGCCACAGCCCTCTTAGTGGGAGTTGTACCAAGAGCATAGAGAGGTGAAGGGACCCCCGATGATGCGAGGCATGCAAGGGGCACTAGGCACTCACCCAGAGAGTGACTGCAAATCTGGGCTCTCTCCAGTGGTCTCCGGCCACTGTCCCTCAGGAGTGTGGGCAGCTGCAGGAATCCTCTGCCCCAAGAGCAAGCCTCCCTCTGCAGGCAGCTCCTCCCACTGTGGGGGGAAATGCAGAGAGAGGGGGCGGGTCAGCACCAGGGCCTGGCAGGTCTGGAGCTGGAAAGGTCTAAAGAACTGGAGGAGGGATCATTCAGGGGTGCCTCTTGCTCTGGAAGGCATTGATCTCACCACCAAAGGCTATGGAATGAGAGGGTGCAAGAAGGAAAGATGCCATCTCCAGCCAGGGAGGAAAGATGCCATCTCCAGTCAGGGGATGCCAAGTGCAGTGCTCCCCTCCCAACAGGGTCGCCAGGGGTGGGAAGATCTCACCACAATTTCTATTGACTGTGACCTTGTCACCACCAAAAACAAAATAAGCAAGCCCAGCCATTCTGGAAAACCATGTGGCAGTGTCCAGTAAAGCTGAGCATGTATATTTCCAGGGATCCAGCAACTCTCTTCCTAACAAGGCCTAACAGAGACGTATGCTCAGGTGCAGCCAAAGTATGTTCTGGAAGATTCATAGCAGTACTCCTCCTAACAGTCCAAAGTTGGGAGCGAGCCAGGTGCCCACGCACAGTGCACTAGTGAATAGGGTGTGGCATGTCCCACAGGGGAATAAGGTCAGGAGTGACCCACGTGCCCATGCACAGTGCACTGGTGAACAGAGTGTGGCATGTCCCCTGGGGGATGATAGGACAGTGGCAGCAAGGCCTGCCAGCCATGTGTATGGGTCTCTGATGGGCTGTGGAGTATGAGTGGCAGCTTCCATATGTTACTCATTTCTGTGGAGCTAAAGACAGGGAGGGGCAGCTGGTCCTTGTGATGGGAGCCCTTACAGCTCTTTTCCTTGGGGGCCTTGGCTGGGAGGGGACACAAGGTAGGTTCCTGGGGCCGACATCTTCCCCTTGGCTGGCTGGTGACTGCACGACAGTGTGCATTTGTAAGAGTTCCTCACTCGGAGTGGGTTCTTCCTCTGTGCGTGCAACACTTCAACTTCAGAAAAGCACTGGAGGGTCTTTATTCCATTCCATAACAGGAGGAGACGTCATAATCCTGGACAGAATGGAAGCCACCAAAAGGGACTCACGTGAAGTGGGTAGACCTAATTTTGATCAAAAGAAGCCAGGCAGAAAAGGAAGCTTTCTGGATGCTTTCATTGATAGGAAATGCTGAACAGTCAAACTCATCTCCACTGTCCAAAGCCAGGGTGGAGGTTTCATTTCAGGATGGAGGGTGTTTCATGACTGAATGGAGTCAAGGGGACTTCCAGGGTGCAGGTTGCACAGAGTCCCATTGTGAAAATCCATAAAAGCAGCTGCACACTTAGGATGTGCATGTTTTCTCTGGAGATGTTATACTTCAAAAAAACAAAAAAAAAAGGAGGAACTGTGCTTCCCTGACATTTGTGACACAGGTGGATGTGAGTCTCCTCCCCCTGCTGGGATTCTGGTGCCGGGATGTGAGGGGCAGGGCGTGTGCAGAAAGCAGTGGCCCCCATCATTTGTCCAGCACTGGATTATGGAGACTCACTGGGTGTGCACTGGAGTAAGTGGATTTATGAATAGTATCGAGTTCTAACTCAGCCCACGCTCATGGGCTAAACCAAGCAGCTTTAACACAGCCCTGCAAGGAAACCGCAGCCTGGAGACCTTCCTCACCATGCAAGCCTGGAGCAAAGTGTGGGGCTGACACACATTCCTCACGGGCCGCGGCTATCACCAGCCACAGTCAGAGGTTCAAAAGCAAAACAAAAACTGATGATCCAATCACATCTGAAGGATGTCAGCCCCAACCGTGTGAAGTTACCAAGATGACTTTTTGAATGTACATCTATACATTCCATTGCATTATCTTTAAAGACAGATTTCCCCAAGCGTCTTCTTTAAGTATTTAGTTACCAGTGGAGGGTTCAGAGCAGCAGTAAATACATTTATAACTATGTAAATATTTTTATACTAAGGGTGCATGCCAGAAATTCTCTTCTCTCCGTCAGGTACGTGAGCACAGAGTTTGGAGAGCACCCATGCAGGAGAACTTACAGATCTGGCTCCAGATTCTAAATTAGGACAAGATGAAATTGCTGAGCACCTCAGCTGCAGACGGGGCCTCACCTGGCCTCAGGAGGCATCTGTGAGTTCCTGTTCTTGGCCACCTTGCACCTGCTTGCTCAGTGCTTCCTGGGCATGTGGGTGTGTCATGTGTCTTGGGAGAATCACTTGGTTCCCCTTCCGGGGCTCAGCAGCCTCAGTGCTTCTCCTCCTGCTGCTGGGAAGCCCCTCTTGTCAGGTGTCAGGTGTCAATCAGGATTCCGTCTGGGAAAAAATCCTTGCAATAAGGGATTTTCTATTGGGCTTAAAACCTTACACGCTGTAGGAGAAGCTGAGGAGGTAAGATTCGGAGAAGTCAGAAGGTCAGAGAAAAGTCACAAACAGGATGGCTGAGTGGACGTGGTAGAGAAATGCATGGACGCTGTGGCCCTGCTGCAGGTGGTACACCTCGGGGCAGCTGGGGAGGGATGCCAGAGGCACAATGGGGGAAGCAAGGACCCCCAGACCCACAAGGATGGGACAGACCCAGCATCTGCCTAGCACACATCAGTGATGACCTGCAAGTGAGGCTGGCAGGAGGTGGAGGAGCTCTGGGTGGTGCCAGTGAGCCGACAGGGCAGGCAAGTGTCCTGAGCTGTTCCAGTGCCCCTGGGTGTGCACTCACCTCGCAGATGCAGGGGCCACCGCCTCATGTTTCTTTTTAAATCTCATGTCCCTCTCATTGCCAATCCTGACCCAGACCTGTATGGGCAAGAAATGTCTTTCATCCTAGCTGAATTGACACATTGCGAAACTACCCCAGAGTCCAAAACAGAGACTCAATATGGCAGAGACCCCTGTCTCCATTTCTTTAGTTCTGGTGTGATTAATATTGCAAATACACTCGGATGAACTTAGCATTGACTTTCAGATGGCGTTTTGAGGAACTGCATTTATAGGAGCAATGGCATGGGATTTTTTTTGTTGTTGTTCATGACTGTATTGCGTCCCTTCTTTTACTTGGCAGGTACATTTGTCTTTTTTTTTTTCATTTTGAGATCTACACACTTAAATCCTTTGATTTCTGCATCATTAGTAACACTTCCCCAGGTCCTAATGAAAGGCGTCTTTGCCTCTCTCAGCATCCGAGCAAGCAGTTCTAAGTGGATGGTCCCGTTGCAATCAAGCCAAGCTTCTTCAGTGGTTTCTAAAGCCTTTCCTCGCCTCACCTCTGGCTGCATCCTTAGCCTCTCACCTTGTCACTCCCTGTGCACACACATGCAGGCTGTGCACATGCTACTGTACACATGCACATGCCCACACCTACAAATGAACACGTGTGCATGGGCATGTGCACACAGCACACATAGTATCCACACACACTCTTACCCACACACTCGTATATACACACATCCACACAGCATACATGCATACACACACACGTATCCACACATGTATCTGCACATAGCAAACAGGTATCCACACACATGTATCCACACACAGCACACACGTATACACACAACCACACACATGTATCCACACACACCCACATATAACACACATGTATCCACACTCGTATCCACACACATATTCACAAACATGTATATACATACATATCCACACACAGCACACATGTATCCACACACACGTATCCACATACAGCACACACTTATACATATGTATCCACACACAGCACACATGTATACACACATAACCACACACAGCACACACATACACATGTATCCACACACAGCACACACACATTCACACACGCACAGGCCCTGCGGTCCCTCCACTGCAACTATTGATGTGGTCCTCCCATGGGCCTTGTCCCCTCCTGGGTCTCTGTAGAGGCCACTCCTAGACCAGGGATGTCCCCTGTCACCCACTCTTCCTCTGTTTTCATTCTGGCCAGCTCCAGCTCGTCACCCTCTGGATTTAGACTTCCGTCCATCTCTTTCGACCCTGTCTCCCTGACTCCCATTCTTTAAGGAGAGTGTTATCCTGATACAGGCTTCAGTCATCCCTGTGCTGTGGGCATTTGCCCCACCTGTGTCCCCCGCAGAGCAAGGCTTGGAATCCACTCCTGGCTGTGACAGCACAGTGCCCCACATGCTTTTGAAGATGGGAAAGGCATTAGCCCGTGCTGCACGGTCCACCCGGAGCCAAGTTTAAAAAACGACCCAGCAAGTGCAGCCCCATGGGCCTCACACAGAGGAGGAGCCTGCAGCCTCCTAGCCGGTGCCGGCTCATCCAGGAAAGGTTGCTGGGCCCCAGCTCTGTGCCAGGCATAGGTGGACCAGGAGCAGCAGGTCGCTGCTCTGGTGGAGGATCCCCAAGACCACCCGTGTGGCTCTGCGAGCGCCTTGAATCACAGCTCAGGACCGTGCGCCCCATGGTGCAGAGCTGCCTGCCGAGCTGGGTCCAGCCCAGCCCGGAGGCATGGCCAACCCTCGCCCTGAGCAGGGCAGACACCACAGGAGGCTCCGGGGACAGGAGCAGGGAGGGAGGCAGTGAGGATCGGAGGGCCGTGGCACCCTGAACCCAGAGCCACCCTCGACACTAGGACGCTCGATATGGGAGCGAGTCGGCCAAGGGGAGCCAGGACAGAGGCAGGGGTTGGTGTGCCTTCAGGGTGGGACAGCTGGGACTGGCTTCTGTCTGAAAGGGGGCTGGGGAGGTGAAGGAAAGCCCATGTCTCCATCCTGCACCCCTGAGCAGGACGTGTTCTCTGAGGTCAAGCCCGGGAGAAGGCCAGCGGGCAGGGCAGACGCTGCTGTGATTATCTGTGAGATAAGGCACAGAGCATATCCTGCAGGAGGGGCAGAGCCCAGGGAAAACGGGGCAGCAGCCCCCGGAAACGTTCCCGAGGGCCCCGCCCAGGGCAGGATGACCAATTGCAGGACTTTCCCAAGGGCCCCAGCCTAGGGCAGGATGGCCAATTGCAGGATGATCTTGAGGGCCCCGCCCAGGGCAGGATGGCCAATTGCAGGACGTTCCCGAGGGCCCCGCCTAGGGCAGGATGGCCAATTGCAGGATGTTCTCAAGGGCCCCACCCAGGGCAGGATGGCCAATTGCAGGACGTTTCCGAGGGCCCCGCCCAGGGCAGCATGGCCAATTGCAGGGTGATCTTGAGGGCCCCGCCCAGGGCAGGATGGCCAATTGCAGGATGTTCCCAAGGGCCCCGCCCAGGGCAGGATGGCCAATTGCAGGATGGTCTCAAGGGCCCCACCCAGGGCAGGATGGCCAATTGCAGGACGTTCCTGAGGGCCCCGCCCAGGGCAGCATGGCCAATTGCAGGATGAGCTTGAGGGCCCCCGCACAGAGCAGGATGGCCAATTGCAGGATGTTCTCGAGCGCCCCGCCCAGGGCAGGATGGCCAATTGCAGGACATTCTCAAGTGCCCCACCCAGGGCAGGATGGACAGTTGCAGGTGGTGCTGATGTCCTCAGATCGTTGAAGACTGAGGCCTGCGCTCTTGTGTTTCTTAAGTCGGGGCAGATCACATGCTGCAAATAGTTACCAGAGCTGACCTCTCTGGTGAGACCACGGGAGATTTGACTCCTTACTAACTCTTTGCAGTTAAAAAACATATTAAGAGGTATTAATTTTATGAAAAAAGCAGTAAGAGAAATAGAAGAGGCCAGAAGAATAGGTGATGTATTCAATGGAGGTTTCCAGTTGTTTTGTTTCTTTTTCTTCTGAGAGTTAAAGGAATCATCTCACTTTTTGACACAGCCAGGTGCTTTAATCTAGCTGATAAAAACTTTGCTTGGAAAAAATACTCTGGCTTAATATATTAAGGATGAGAAATATAGGAAGATGTAGGTACCTATAATGAATAATGCTCACACCTGAAAAATGCCGTGTCTAGCTCATAGGCACTGCATTTGGGTGGACACTTTCACATAATGTGGGTGGAGGGTGGGTGGTAGGGGATGGGGGCGTCCTGTGTGAGGGCTGTAGGTAGACTCTGGGTGCCTTGCTCAGCTCTGAGCTTCAGCGACTGCAGAGGACTGGTCTGCCTGTTTGCTAATCCCTTCCCTGTCACCTGCCTTTCCGCTTTATGTGTGAGTGACTCATAGATCGCAATTATGATTGTCACAGAAATTCTCCATCAGAATATGGCTGTGGAGTGCAGGCTTGGCCATTCCCAATTTTTTTAGATTGCAGCATTGCCTCCTTATCAAAGTGGCCTGAGCTGTTGACACCAGCGAAGGTGGAGGGAGGGCTTTGGCCCTGCAGATGCCTGCAGGGAATTGGGGCCTTGCAAATGCCTGCAGGGAATCGGGGCAGAAGCTTGGATGCTTCCTTCATAGACCCTGTCTCGGGCGTAGGGTATATGCAGAGGTGTGTTCAGATGTTGAGGATTTCAAAATGAAGATGTTCTTCTAGATAAAAATCTTGGCTTATGGCCTATTGTGTTAAACCAGCTGTATTGTCCTGGGCTAATTGTTAGTAATTTTTTGTGATTGGGTACTATGTTCCAGGCAGGTGATGTTTCTCTTTAGTAATGTTCATGTCATTCATTTATGACTGAAGTGAGAGTTGTATGTACAACAGCAGCTCCAAGACTAACTAGGGAGGAGAAAAATCAGGAAAGTAAATACATCACAGGCTGACATCTTTGGAACAAATAATTAAGACAACCTTGAGGCCAGTTGCACAGCTTCCTGCCGCATTTGCAGAGACTATTGAGCCCTTCCTCCCAGTTCCACATTCCCAGCGTTGCAGAGAGGACCTGTGCCCTGTGTGTGCAGGGAGCTGGCCCTGCTCTGCCCTTTACTGTCTCTTTTGCACAGCCTGCCTGATTGGGACCCCCGGCCCATTTCTTCGCGGGCCAAGGTGGAAGACGATGTGTCTCTTCTCCCAGCGCAGGCACTGCCAAAGGCCAGAGGCATTAGCAGTTTTGCTGCAGGGGTTTTTAGGGGCTGTGGCATGAAATCAGAACATCGTCTTCCCTGATTCAGGATCTGTGTGCCATCCTGCATTCATGCATTCATCAAAACTGTTTCCCAACTGAGGGTTTTTTTTTTTCTTTCTTTTTTTGGACCACCTGGCAGCTCCAGCCTATCTGGCGGCATCTCTCATCCCTGCACTGTCTACCTCCTGATATATTATTTTACACATTTCCAAGCTGCTCCTTCCAGTTTCCTGAGCAGGATTCTCTACTCGGTGCCTCTGGGGTGTGCAGCCTATAGTCTGTTGTCTGCCTGGAATGCCAGCTCCAGACCCCCAATTTTGTGACAGGCAAATGCCTACCCAGCCATTATTTGTCTCTGTACAAGCAGCTGTCTCCCCATCCATCCCTCACTGCAGGCAGGCAGTGCATACCTAGCTCCAAGGACCTCCAGTTACCATATGGTAGAGTGGCTGGTATCAGACCAAGTCACTAAGAATCAAAGGCGGTGTTAGATAGGAGAGAGGCAGGGAGGGAAGGAGAAAGGCAGGAGAAGGAGAGGGAAAGACTTTGATAGCATCAGAAGACAACCAAACCAGCTGGAGAAGTCAAAATCCCAGAGAAAAGAGAACTACCGAGGAGTGAATGAAGACGGTGCATGGTGTTCCCCAAGACCTTGCTCACTCCTAGGTCCCACACTTTCTGAGTCATAGATGGAGACCCCTAGCAGGAAGCAGCTGCTGAAAAGTGGGGTCAGGTAGGAATTCCTTCTGCTTCTGGGATCCTTGGGAAGGTGAGTTCATTCAAAGCCTATCTAAAGGCAAAAATCGGACACTACCAAGTGTCGACAGAAACATGCAACATATGGAATCCTGACACACAGCAGGTGGGGTGTAAACTAGTCTGTCTTTTGGGAGAATCATTGCCTCTAAAGCTAAACATATGCATATCCTGTGCCCCAGAAATTCTACTCATGGATGTCTCCCTAACAGAGATGCAGAGATTCTTCTTGTGGATGTCTCCCTAACAGAGATGTGTGCACCAGAAGACAAATACAAGAATGTTTACAGCAACATCATTTGTTATGTCCCCAAGCTGGAAAGCATCTGGCTTAATGGGTAGTAGATTCATCAACTGGACAAGGAGTAGAATAGGAGAAATAAACTGCGGGCTATTCATACCCCTAGCATGGAATACTATGCAACGTTCAATAAGAACAAACCACTGCCCTTTACCACACGCACCACAGGTGTGCTGATGATAGGAGGCAGAGTGGCAGGTGCCGGGATGGGCGTCTGGGACTTCTGTGGTCCATGTGATGTTCTCTTCTCGATCTGGATGCTGGTAACATGGTGTGTTTGTCACTTTGAAAATCGATCTGGCCATGCATCATGATTTGTGCATTTTATCGTATACATACTTTAATATAGATTTTTAACTACATCAATGGGGAGAGAGACAGAGTGAGAGTGAGTGAGCGAGAGTGGGAGAGCTTTCCAGCTATGTTCCAGGGACAACTGTGCACAGACTGAGAGCCATTTCTCCCATGTTCACAGTGCATATGTCTCCCTCTGCCCCTTCTATAGAGGTTAGTAATTGTATCGTATTAGTTTGCCTTAATTATCTATGTTGTATTAGTCCAGAACCTACTTTCTAGACTATAGGTCCCTTGTTAACAAAGATGATGATAAAATAATGATCATGGCAGCTTATATTTAAATGCTCACTTTTCTCAGGTACTGTTCTAAGTGCTCAGTAAGAATTAAGTCATTTTATCTTTATAACCAACCCTTGAGGTAGGGACCACCTTTATATCCATCTCACAGATCAGACACCTTTGAAACTTGGAAAATTTATTCAGCGTACCTAAATCCATGCAGCTGGTGAAAGGCAGAGACAGCATCCCACACCCAGCAGGCAGCCTCCAGAGCCTACACATGCCCTGGCCATCAGGCTCTGTCTCCTAGCCTAGTGATTAGGTGCCAGTTTATAGCAAATCGTATGCCAGATACTGTGGAGAGCACAACACCCAGTGAGGTCTCTCATCTCTGTATCTCCAGTACCAGGCAGCAAATTAATGCCTGGTGTGTGTTGAATAAATGGATAGGTGGATGGGTAGGTGTGTGAGTGGATGGACAGATCGGTGGATAGATAGGTGGACAGATGGGTGGGTGGGTGGATCTGTGGGTAGATAGGTGGGTGGGTATCTGGATGGATGGGTGGTGGATGGATGGGTGGATAGATGGGTGGATGGGTGCATGGATAGATAGATGGATGGATAGGTAGATGGATGGATGGATAGGTGGATGGATGGATGGATGGATGGATGATGGATGGATGGATGGATGGATAGATGGGTGGATGGATGGATGGATGGGTGGATAGATGATGGATGGATGGATAGATGGATGGGTGGGTAGATAGATGGGTGGGTGGGTGGATGGATGGATGGGTAGATGATGGATGGATGGATGGATTGGATAGATGGGTGGATGGGAAGATGGATGGATTGGATGGATGGATGGATGGATGGATGGATGGATGGATTGGATGGATGGATGGATTGGATGGATGGATGGATAGGTAGATGGTGGGTGGATGGATGAGTGAATGGATAGATGGATGGATGGGTGGGTAGGGTTTTCAAAAAGTGCTACATCTGTAGCCTTTGTCTGAGCCTGTCTTCTGCCTGGATCTGCAGGTAAGGAATTCCCTGAGAAAGGCGTCAAAAGTTCAGGCATATTTGTGTGCCGAGCATGGCTTAGAGCCATACTTCTCAACTGGAGATGCCCTTAAAACAGATTCCTTGGCCCAGCCGCAGAGATTCTGAGTCAGCAGATTTCCCATGGATCTGGACACCCTGAATTTCCAACAGGCTCCCAGGGGATGCCCCTCTGCTCGTCTGTAGACCACAGCAGACAGGCAAAGACATAAAGCTCTCCAGTGCCTTTGGTGCTGTCTCTCTTGCAAGAACAGTCAATAGTGTTTCCCTAAACCCTCTGTTAATTGGACTAAGCAGAGATAATGAAAGAATGATTTCTAGGGCATGTCTTCAGGGCCCTGCAGAGTGGATGTGTGCTTGCAGAGAAGGGGGCGACATGTTTTTTCAGCAGCCTCCCCCAAACCTGAGTCTGCACTCAGCTTTGAAGCCCGGCTCATCAGTGTGCCAGGCGGCCTTCTGCCTCCAGGCCATTTATAGTGCAGAAGCTTGTGAAGCTAAAACAGTTTGATGTGTAATTGCAGGAGGAAATGGGAAACCTGCTGAGCGTGGCAGGATATAGTGCCTTATCACCCTTTATGTGCAGCCACTGCTTGCTGGAATTGCCAGCAGATCCGCACCATCGACAGAACGGTGACATTTTTCATGGGCCGCCGTGTTCTGAATCAACACTGCAATGGTGCGATTAGAGGAGGTAAAGGAAGGAAACAATCCCAGCCTCGCCAGTGACAGATCAGTCGCCAGTCCTGCTTCCCTCCTTATTACCTGCTGTCTTGTGTGATATGCAAAGCAGCTGCTCCACACGCATCACACCTTCATATTACACGAAAATTGAATTTTATTTGGTAGCCTGCATATCATTTATAACACTCCTCCCACACACTTCAGCTCTCATTTGGCTAAAAGTGCATTCTTTACTTTCTACTGGCCGAGAAACAGAGAGAGGAACCTGTGTGTTCATTGGTGTGTGCAGCCCCCCCAGGCTTCAGGGTTCCTGTGGAACAGGGTGTCATTGGCAAGAATTGAAAAGCATTTCCCTGTCTCCAAAATGCCCCAGACGCCTCCTTCCCGAGCGGCCACATGCTGCCCTCAGCCTTGATCCAGGGACTGTGTTGTACTGTGTTTCTTTGCTTGGCGGTAGCATGCTGGCTCCATGTATGCAAAGAAATACAGCGCAGCACACACAGACCCACCCAAGGAATCCCCACTCCAGGGGAAGCACGTGGGTAGAGTATCAGGTGGATTTTAACTTTAAAGCTTATCACAATAGTTCTCTTCTAAAAACCAAACCAAACAAAACCCTGCCTCTCCCCACTATTTCAAATCTTAAATTACTATGCAAGGAAGTTTTATTTGTCACATCTTGGCTACTGAAGTTCAGTATAGGAGAAAATCTTGCTTGGCCAAAATTATTTTCTTTTTTTTTTTTGAGATAGGGTCTTGCTCTGTTGCCCAGGCTGAAGTGTAGTTTTGCAATCATGGCTCACTGCAGCCTCGACCTCCCAGTTTCAAGTGATCCTCCCACTTCAGCCTCCTGAGTAGCTGGTACTACAAGTGCATGCCACCATGCCTGGGTGATTTTTATATTTTTTGCAGAGACAGGGTTTCACCATGTTGCCCAGGCTGGTCTCAAACTCCTGGGCTCAAGCGATCCACCTGCCTCGGTCTCCTAAAGTGTTGGGATTACAGAAGTGAGCAGCTGTGCCTGGCTGGCCAAAGTTACTCTTTTTAATCAAGGTTTTAAATATACACTTGACATCTGAAAACATGGAACCACCACCATAATCGAGATAGGGCATTTCCATTCCTCCCAAAAGTTCACTTTGCCCCTGGGCAGTTTCTCCTCCCCTCTCCATCCCCTGGCAACAGCTTATGGAACCCATCATTAAGACCAGCTGGCATCTTCTGCAGTTTTATGTAAATGGAGTAGTAGGGAATATACTTTTTTGTGTCGGCTTCTTGCACCAACACATGGATGTCAGCTTGATGACTTGAGCTCTGACGGTGTCATTGTGTGTGTGTGCCCCTTCTAATGCCAAGCAGCTCTCCAGTTATGGAACACACATTCTGTGTGTCCGTGCCCCTTCTGATGTGCACTTTGAGCTGTTTCTTCATTTTTGCTACTGTGAATAAAGCTGCTATCCACATTCTTATATGAGTCCTTTATGGTTCCACCTATCTGGGGTAAATGCTACAAAGGGAGTAGCTAGGCTATATAGTAGGGAAATGTTTCACTTTTTAAGAAATTGCTCAGTAGTTTTCCAAAGTGGTTGAACCATTTTACATTCTCACCAACAGTGTGTGTGGCTGCAGTTCCTCCACATCCTAGCCCACACTCAGTGAGGTCAATTCTTTAAATTATGGCCATTCTAGTGAGTGAGGCTTCATTCTAATCTCACTGTGGCCGGGCGCGGTGGCTCAAGCCTGTAATCCCAGCACTTTGGGAGGCCGAGACGGGCGGATCACGAGGTCAGGAGATCGAGACCATCCTGGCTAACACTGTGAAACCCCGTCTCTACTAAAAAAATACAAAAAACTAGCCGGGCGAGGTGGCGGGCGCCTGTAGTCCCAGCTACTCGGGAGGCTGAGGCAGGAGAATGGCGTGAACCCGGGAGGCGGAGCTTGCAGTGAGCTGAGATCCGGCCACTGCACTCCAGCCCGGGCGACAGAGCGAGACTCCGTCTTGAAAAAAAAAAAAAAAAAAAAAAAATCTCACTGTGGCTTAATTTTGATTTCCTGGAGACTAATGATGTTAGGCGTATTTTCACGTTCTCCTTGATCATCTCATGCATCTTCTTTTGTGGAATGTCTGTTTCCATCATTTAACCGTTATTAAATTCTATTGTATGTATTCTTCTTGTTGGGTTGTAAATGTTTGTTTATATATTCTAGATATAATTTTTGCCAGATATGCACAGCATATTGGAAGTGTGTGTGTGTATGTATCTGTATGTGTGTGTGTGTATATGTGTATATATATGCATATAAATATGTATATACACATACACACACACACACACACACACACACACACGTATTTGCCATTCTGTAGTTTGTTTCTTGGGAGTGTTTTTCTTTCTTTCTTTCTTTTTTTTTTTTGAGATAGGGTCTTGCTCTGTTGCCCAGGCTGAAGTGTAGTTTTGCAATCATGGCTCACTGCAGCCTCGACCTCCCAGTTTCAAGTGATCCTCCCACTTCAGCCTCCTGAGTAGCTGGTACTACAAGTGCATGCCACCATGCCTGGGTGATTTTTATATTTTTTGCAGAGACAGGGTTTCACCATGTTGCCCAGGCTGGTCTCAAACTCCTGGGCTCAAGCGATCCACCTGCCTCGGTCTCCTAAAGTGTTGGGATTACAGAAGTGAGCAGCTGTGCCTGGCTGGCCAAAGTTACTCTTTTTAATCAAGGTTTTAAATATACACTTGACATCTGAAAACATGGAACCACCACCATAATCGAGATAGGGCATTTCCATTCCTCCCAAAAGTTCACTTTGCCCCTGGGCAGTTTCTCCTCCCCTCTCCCATCCCCTGGCAACCAGCTTATGGAACCCATCATTAAGACCAGCTGGCATCTTCTGCAGTTTTATGTAAATGGAGTAGTAGGGAATATACTTTTTTGTGTCGGCTTCTTGCACCAACACATGGATGTCAGCTTGATGACTTGAGCTCTGACGGTGTCATTGTGTGTGTGTGCCCCTTCTAATGCCAAGCAGCTCTCAGTTATGGAACACACATTCTGTGTGTCCGTGCCCCTTCTGATGTGCACTTTGAGCTGTTTCTTCATTTTTGCTACTGTGAATAAAGCTGCTATCCACATTCTTATATGAGTCCTTTATGGTTCCACCTATCTGGGGTAAATGCTACAAAGGGAGTAGCTAGGCTATATAGTAGGGAAATGTTTCACTTTTTAAGAAATTGCTCAGTAGTTTTCCAAAGTGGTTGAACCATTTTACATTCTCACCAACAGTGTGTGTGGCTGCAGTTCCTCCACATCCTAGCCCACACTCAGTGAGGTCAATTCTTTAAATTATGGCCATTCTAGTGAGTGAGGCTTCATTCTAATCTCACTGTGGCCGGGCGCGGTGGCTCAAGCCTGTAATCCCAGCACTTTGGGAGGCCGAGACGGGCGGATCACGAGGTCAGGAGATCGAGACCATCCTGGCTAACACTGTGAAACCCCGTCTCTACTAAAAAAATACAAAAAACTAGCCGGGCGAGGTGGCGGGCGCCTGTAGTCCCAGCTACTCGGGAGGCTGAGGCAGGAGAATGGCGTGAACCCGGGAGGCGGAGCTTGCAGTGAGCTGAGATCCGGCCACTGCACTCCAGCCCGGGCGACAGAGCGAGACTCCGTCTTGAAAAAAAAAAAAAAAAAAAAAAAAATCTCACTGTGGCTTAATTTTGATTTCCCTGGAGACTAATGATGTTAGGCGTATTTTCACGTTCTCCTTGATCATCTCATGCATCTTCTTTTGTGGAATGTCTGTTTCCATCATTTAACCGTTATTAAATTCTATTGTATGTATTCTTCTTGTTGGGTTGTAAATGTTTGTTTATATATTCTAGATATAATTTTTGCCAGATATGCACAGCATATTGGAAGTGTGTGTGTGTATGTATCTGTATGTGTGTGTGTGTATATGTGTATATATATGCATATAAATATGTATATACACATACACACACACACACACACACACACACACGTATTTGCCATTCTGTAGTTTGTTTCTTGGGAGTGTTTTTCTTTCTTTCTTTCTTTTTTTTTTTGAGACGGAGTCTCGCTCTGTCGCCCAGGCTGGAGTGCAGTGGCCGGATCTCAGCTCACTGCAAGCTCTGCCTCCCGGGTTTACGCCATTCTCCTGCCTCAGCCTCCCGAGTAGCTGGGACTACAGGCGCCCACCACCACGCCCAGCTAGTTTTTTGTATTTTTTAGTAGAGACGGGGTTTCACTGTGTTAGCCAGGATGGTCTCAATCTCCTGACCTCGTGATCCGCCCGTCTCGGCCTCCCAAAGTGCTGAGATTACAGGCTTGAGCCACCGCACCTGACCGGAGTGTTTTTCAAAGAGCAAAAGTTATGACTTGGATAGAAACCAGTGTATCAAGTTTTTCCTCTTGTGGTTCATACTTCCCATGTTCTATCTATAGAAAATCTTTTCCTACCTCAAAGTTACCACATGTTTTCTCCTGTGTTTTCTTCTATACCTTTCTAGTTCTACATTTAGATTCATGATTTTTTTTTTTTTTTTTTGAGACAGAGTCTTGCTCTGTTGCCCAGGCTGGAGTGTAATAGTGAGATCTCGGCTCACTGCAGCCTCTGCCTCCCAGGTTCCAGCGATTCTCCTGCCTCAGCCTCCCAGGTAACTGGGATTACAGGTGCTTCCCACCATGCCTGGCTAATTTTTATATTGTTGGTAGAGATGGGGTTTCACCATGTTGGCCAGGCTGGTCTCAAACTCCTGACCTCGGGTGATCTACCTGCCTCGGCCTCCCAAAGTGCTAGTATTAAAGGCGTGAGCCACCACACCCAGCCTAAGATTGATTTTAATTTATGTTTGGTGTGAGTGAAGGGTCAATATTCTTCTGTTTTTTACATTTTTTCCATATGGTTATCCAATTGTTCGTGCACCATTTGTTCAAAAGAGTTCCTTTCCCTGTGAAATTCCCCGGCAGTTTTGTGGGGTATCAATCAGCCGTCTGTGTGTGGCCCTGCTCTGATGCCTTCCTTCTGGCGACACCACCCTGTCTTGATTCCTGTGCCTTTCAAGTGAATCTTGAAATCTGGTAGTGTCAGCCATTCGACTTTATTCCTTCCAAAATTGCTTTGGCTCTTCTAGGTCATTTGCATTTTCCTATGAATTTTAGAATCAACTTGTCATGTTAAAAAAAAAATAAAACCTGCTAGAATTTTGATTGGGATTGTCAAAATCACTCTCAAAAATCACTTAAGTTGACGCTGAAATGCAGCATGCAAGGGTTTAGCTGTGCAACTTGTACATGAGTTCTTGTGCACAAAAGAAAGTGAGAGCCGGCAAGCCGGGCTAGAGGGGATAGAGAAAGGAGAGAGCTGCGGCGCATGTGCCTAGGCTCCCGTCGGTCCCTGAGAGCTTTCCTTTCCCTAGAGTGACTGCAGGGTGGGTAGGAGGTTCCCTAGGATCCCTGGAAGGTGTGTCCCTTTATTAATAATAATAAAGGGTATGATATAAACTCCTTAACCTTACTACATGTGAAAAAGGTGTTTATTGCTGAAAGGATTAAATAAGATAAGATACTGAGTAGTTGAGCTGCAAATGCTTGTGGATTTAAATCTAAAGCCAGCTTACATAGACCCACCTACCTGCCCATTTCCTGCAGTGGCCTCCTGTGTCCCAGCCACCACCATCATCCCATGGCGCATGGCTGACGTGCTGTCCTGCAGAGGGCCAGGAGTTATCCTCTAGCATGTACCACTCTCCACTGGCTTCATTCTTGGGACTCATGATACATATTCTTTGGTTACTTCCACCTTGGAGTATCACAGGTCAAACCAGTCAGTAGCTCATGGAACTAACCCACCAGTGGTGTTTACCCCTGGATAATGGCCCAGTGGAGGGCTGGCCTGCAGCTCACGCCCGTCATGGTTTTGCTGAATGGCCCTCGTTAGACTTTGCATAATCGAATTTAGCCCAGCTCTGTGAAGGCTCTGCACAAGCTAGTCCCCTCTCTCCGCTATTTGATGGAATAATAGATCCATAGGAGAATTCATTTGCAACTCTAAGCCCTGAGTTAAAGACGTCTCGAGGGATGAACGTGGGTGATTTGTGGAACATTGCGATGCATTTATGAGATAGATTGCACGTTCACCACGGCGCTCAAAGAGACCAGATCGGGTTGCGTTAGAGGCGGCGCTGTAATCCAGCTCTCCTCTGAGAGAGAATGCAGGCATCACAGTGTGCGAAGTACGAGGGGCTGCGGTGGAAATTGCTTTGGTGGCTCTGGTCCTGGGAGCAAGTACCTGCTTCTCGTTTATTTAAGCACATTAGCGAGCTTCATAAACACTTAAGTAGCTCACAAGATGCTTCACTTCCAGGCTTCACCCCACCTCCTCTGCTGTCACACAGAGACCACCAGAAACCACGGTCTTCTGGGTTTGACAGCCAGACAGGACCAGGCTGGGCTGCAGCTGCTAAACTGTGCGCTGGCAACTTGCAGACCCTCTGCACAATGCTGGTGTCCGGTGGTTCCTCCCTGGGCCGCCTGCCTTCATGGGGCCCCTGCAATTTCAAAAACAAAATAAAACTTCTTCTCACTCCTTGCTTGTTCATATGTCTTATTAATAACTGTGTACATTTGTTTACCTTTTAGGACCCCATCATGATGTAAAGTAGATAAAACAACCAGTTTGTCTTTCTTTTTCTTGGTACATGGGTGTCCTGCCGCCTTCATTTCTTCCAACCCCCACTTCACGAGTATGACGTTGAATTAACTCATGCTTTGCTGAAGCCGGATTGTAAGACCGTGTAGGCAGATGTGGCTTTTCTTCTGAGCCTGCAAAGCAGCAGAATTCATGACAGTGGGTTCTGTAGTCACAGGGACTGGCTGCGCCGATGCTGTCTCTGTCCATCCTTAGAGTGCTCAGGAGTTTGGATGCCATTACTGGGCCCATTTTACAGAAAACAGAGGCTCCCAGGGGCAACGTAACTTGCTCCAGGACAGGCAATCACAAGGTAGAGAAAGGAGGGCTGGACCTGCACCTGTGAGACCACAGCCCTAGGGCATGGCTTCTGAGACTCCTAGCTGGGGCTGCAGATCCCCGGGGGGCTCTGCTGGGCTCACTGCTCTCCAGTGTGGTCCAGTTCGGCTGCAGGTGCTGCTTCCAGCTTGGTGCACTGAGGCAGGAGGAGGTGGAGGACCGAAAGATTCAAAGACAGGGAGTGCAAGGGAACAGTGACCCTTGAGGACTCCGAGGAGGAAGTAGGAGAATCGTCAGGAATGGCCAGGCTGGGCCGAGCCTGGGTGGACACCTGGGTTGAGCCCAGCCCATAGAGCAGCTCCCTGGTCCTTGCACCTGCAGGAGGCCAGAGCTGCTTTTACCTCCAAATGCTAGATGAGGTGCCAGCGCCCGGACAGGAGACATCCTGCCGTCAGCTCACAGACATGGGGGTGTCGACTCCCCAGTACCCTTCCTGGGGACGCAGAATTCAGGGCTTCAAAGTGGGGGTAAAAACACCAGCTGCCTCATTTGGGTGTGGGGAGCATCCTGGTGGCCCGTGTGCTGGGAAGGGGCTCCAGGGCTCTGGCCACATGTGATCCATGACCTTCCAGGCCAGTGTGGCCTGGCCCTGCCCCACCTCCCCTAACCCTCTCCACTGTGGTCACGCTTGCCTGCTCCCAGCCCCACCACAGGGCCTTTGCACATGCTCTTTCTGCTGCATGGAGTGCCCTTTCCTGGCCTGGCCAGCCCTGCTCATGCTCCATATCCCAGGTCAGCTGTCAGTTCCCAGTGGAACTGGCCCTGCCTTTCCCAACTAGGTCAGGACCTCCTAGTCTCAGCTTCAACCCCCACCTTGGGCTCACGTTGTTTCTCTCTTAAGCACCATCATGATCACTCTTGCACCGTCACCCCCAACTGCGTGGATTCCATTTCAACCCCACTGGCCAGACACCAACTGGGTATCCTGCAATTCACTTCTGATACTGTCTAGCAGATGCAGCTCAGACCCCACAGGTTAAGGACAAAAGTCTCCAAAAGACTACCCCCACTTCAGATGCAAGCCACAAGTCCCAGGGGGTCTTGGCTACAAATTCTAGAGTTCCCACAACATGCTCAGAATGGATAACTCACTGGAATGACTCACAGAACACAGTTACCTGTAATTATACTTTCATTATAAAAGAAACACACCGAATGCATAGGGCGAGGTCTGCAAGGGGCAGAATTTCCATCCCTCTGTCATAGAGTCAGCAGGGGTCTCCCTCCATCTGTCTACCAGCACAAAGCTCTGCTGAGCTTCAGTGTCCAGGGTTTTTATTGTGTTTTGTTATGTGGATATGATTAATTAACACATTGGCCTCATGATTGAACTCAGTCTCCAACCCTCCCACCGCCCCATCTGGAGGTTAGCCTGGCTCCAAGTCCCCAGCTCTCTGGTCCTGTCCCTGGTCTTTCTAGCGACCAGCCTCCCCATCCTAAAACCACCCAGGGGCCCACAGTGAGTCACTTCATTAGCATAACAAAGACACTCCAATCTCTCAGGAAATTCCAAGGGTTTTTAGATACTCCATGCCAGGGCCCAAGCACAAAGGCCTCTTGTCTGCTCTGCTTGCAGCAAGCTCAGAAAGGCAGGGCTTGGCCTGTTTCGCCCCCTCCTGCATCCTAGCGCCCAGCTCAGGGCCTGGGACATGGTGGGAACTCCCCAGATGCTGACATTTGAAGGAGGCAGTCAGTCAGGCTGAAGGTGGCAGGGCCTACAGCAGACTTGCAAGGAGACAAGAGAAAGGAAAATGCATCTGTCTTTGAAGAGCAGCAGGAAGGGTTTAGAGGTGCCCTGCTCAGCTCCCGGCCCCCTTGTCTTGCCTTTCTCAACTGCTTTTCAACCAGAGAAACAACTCCCCTAGCAAGATCCTAGGCCCTTGGTAGAAAGCTGTTTATTTGCCTTGATGTACATTTCTTTTTCCTTTATGGTATATGTTATTTTCCTCTGGCAAGATCCCTGTTTTCTTTGGAACGGTGCTTAAAATGATAGCATTTAGCCGATGAAATAGCAGCCCATCTTCTGTCTCCCTGTGACACAGGGAAAATGCTGTGACTAGCCAAAATACCTCGCTTCCTTCTCGTTGGCACAGCAAGTCCTTGCGCCGGGCACTGATTGCTAAATAAGGTATCTGGGCTCCAGTCATTTCATCCTAAGAGCAGTTGTAATCAGAATTTCAGCAGCACACACCACCCTCTCAGGGAGGGAGATGCTGGCTGGGACGTCTTTTACAAATGGATCATCAGTGTGTTCAGGTAATAAGGAAATGAGAGGGTTTTTCTGTTCCTCCCAAGTGCCGCTGTGCATGGTGGCTTTTTTCATGGAATCTGGGTCCATTGTACTCCATTTAAAAGGACTTAGGGGCCGGGCGCGGTGGCTCAAGCCTGTAATCCCAGCACTTTGGGAGGCCGAGACGGGCGGATCACGAGGTCAGGAGATCGAGACCATCCTGGCTAACACGGTGAAACCCCGTCTCTACTAAAAAATACAAAAAACTAGCTGGGCGAGGTGGTGGGCGTCTGTAGTCCCAGCTACTCGGGAGGCTGAGGCAGGAGAATGGTGTAAACCCAGGAGGCGGAGCTTGCAGTGAGCTGAGATCCGGCCACTGCACTCCAGCCTGGGCGACAGAGCAAGACTCTGTCTCAAAAAAAAAAAAAAAAGGACTTAGGTCACTGAGGAACCTTTCATGACTGCCCTGATGCAGACGATCCCATTTTGTTGACACACTCCACACGACTGTTAGGAAGATTCCATGGGGCCTCCAGATGTGCCCCTGGAAAACGGAAGACATTCTCATGAGGCCAGAAAGATGAGTCCTTTCCCATCCATCCAGGAGTCGGGAAGCGTTTTCTACTAAGGGCCAGGAGGTTTTTCAGCTTCATGGGCCAGATGTCCATCAGAACCACTCAACTCCACCACTTCAGGAAGAAGCCACAGACAGCCCTTCAGAAACCATCCAGACTCCGACAACGTTTTACTTTCACAAACAGTGCACACCAGGTTTGCCCAGCGGGCTATCGCCTGCCACCCTGAACCCGTCTATCATTCTGATTCAGGTGTCCCAAATTAGGCAAAATGCACCTTGCATTTCCCTGGCTTATGGGTCAGATTTTTCCAATGATGCCTTTAATTCAAGGACAAGTATCTTGAGAACATGTACTTTAAAAAAAAAAATTATACTATCATAGAAATAAATAAACCCACCAGGATGAAAGTGCAGCTTCCATGAAGCATTCACATTATATACTATGAAAATCCACACCCTTTGCAATTTGAGTGTGTTTTTTTCTAAAGAAGCTGGGAAACCTTTCTGTGAGTTTCAGTTTTATAGTGTGTGTTTTGTTCTCCTTGAGAGGACCTCATAAATCAGTTGGACACATTTTGCTATAAAAGAAATATTTTATGTGTGAAGTGCTGTCTTCAAGACTTTTCTCTTTTATCAGGGGTTTGTAAAAGTAGAAAATGGCACGTGGGTATAATTGGTTGGCCATAGTCCTTAACTGTAGACGTCATATATCTCCGCTTATGCAAAATTTATTTGCATGTCAGAACTTTATTTGAGTGGATAAGGGCAGAAGGAAGCTGCTCTGAAAACGTTTCATATGAAAAGGCATATTCTGTACTTCCAAAAAAAAAAAATTGGTCAAAACTTTGCCATCCTGTATTAGTAGGGTGCTAAAGTCAAATAGCTACCCACAGAAAACAGCCCAGCAGTATCCAGAAAGAGATCCTTGGCAAAAGTAAATCCTGCCATGTTATTAAATCAGTAATATCCCCAGAATCAGTGGGAGGAAGCTCAATTCATTTCAATGCCCCCAAACAAATAGTAAAAATTAGCTAAAAAAAAAAAAAAAAGAACCTTAACTTACCTAAAAACATCAAGATCATAAAATTTCATTCTTACTTACACAATGAAAACACATTGGGTAAAGCTTTTCAATGCCTCTTTCATTTTTCCCCCCAAGCCTGTCTTCTGTGTTGACTGTTCTGACTGAATATATTTTTAACTTTTAAAAGACTTGTCTTGTCACTGAAAAATAGTTTGATTTTTTGTCAAAATGGTCAAAACAATCTTGGTACTTGAAGTTGTGTTATCGGAAGATGCAGGCCTGTCTTATAAACGAGAGCCCAAGAAGGGTGTTGAAGTGTGCGTTTCAGTTGTGCAGTGTGACACAGCAAACCTCCTCAAAGCTCAGAGGCTTCAGACAGCCATCCATTGCTGCCTCTGTGGCTCTGTGGCTTGACTGGGCTCAGCTGGCCTGTCCGTCCTTGGAGTTTCTCATGCACCTGCACTCAATGGGGTTGAGGCTGGCATCACCCCAAGCCATGACCAGCCAGGGTATGCAAGATGGTGCATGTATGTGGCTAGCACTGGGTGCTGGTCACCAGCTTGGAGATATGCTGGCAGCATAGGCTGGACATGGTTCAGCCTTCTCATGGCATAGGGACTAGGTTCTGAGAGCAGATGTCCCCAAAGGGAGCATTCCAAGAGTCCCTGTGGAAGCCGGAAAGCTCCCGTGAGCCAGCTGTGGAAGGCGGGAACACCTCTTCTGCAGCATTCTATGAGTCAGACAGTTAACGGCCAGTCCAGTTTCAAGGACAGGGCATTAGCCCTTCCCTCTGATGGGCAGTCCAGCCTGCAAATACAGAGAGGGAGGATTCGAGGCACCTCTTCGGAGACCATCGCCCTCAGCACTAGAGGGGAGGGCTGCTCACATCCTGACTCTGTATCACCCTAGTTACGTGGTGATGTTGGGGAAAAGCCATTCTTGTACAGACCACTCCTAAACTAAATTCCCACTCTAACATGCCTCACTGCTCATCACTGAGACCCATCTCTGCCTAATACACTCAGGGCTTCATGGGTTGATCTTAGCTGATCGTTTTATATTGCAATTGCCCTATCATAAAACCTCAGTGCAGTGGAGTTGGCTGCAAAGTGAAAGTGCAAGTAATGCAAACATGCAGGATTTCATGAAGACGATGAAAGCGCTTTCAAGAAAGTGCAGGAATTGCAGCCACAATTATTGAGAAAGGAGGTGGAGTTCAACCAGATAACCACTGAGGAGGCAGAGATCCAGTTAGCCGGTGAGAGTAGAAGACACTTACTGAAGTGATAAATGATTCAGAGAACACCTTCAGGATATTAGTAACATTCTAGACTAGTTTTTGCAAAGCTCACTCTTTGCAATGGGGCTCTGAAAGGCAAATGTAAAGGGAACACCCTGTTGAACAGCCATGATGTTTGTTAGCCGCAACCAGTCAAGTAGGACACAGTCACTACCTGAATGTCTTTCACCTTAAAAGTTAGCATTTAGTTGCAGTTATAAGCAAAGTTTTATTAAATATAAAATAAAATACATCTATTTTTGCACAATTTTAGTTTTGTTTTTTGGATATGAAGTGCTAAGCAAATACTCGGTTTGCACTCTTGACTATAAAATTTTAACCCTGGTTTTCAGTGGATTCCTGTTGAAGCCTTTCTGAGAATATGGACTGTCCTTCAAAACAAAGACCCCCTGAGATGTGAATCTGCAGGACCAGGGCCTCAATGCCTGCTTTCCCCTCGCCCTGTGGCGGGCGCCATGGAGGACATGCTGTTGTTGGTGTCCTCGGCAGGTGTTCTGGTGCCTCTGGTTGTCATTCTCTGAGACAGGGACAGCATGAGGAGAAGGTCTGGCAATCACATCAGGTGTCTAAATGCCGCTGCCCCCGCGGTGGTAAGTTCTGGAAGGCTGTAGTTATTGGAAAGAGCGCAGGTCAGCAAATCGGCAGGCAGATGCTCAGAAAAGTGTCAGAACAGTCAGACTTCGGATGTGAGTTGGAAGTTTCTTTTGAGTTCAGATATCACTTCAAACATTTCCTGCGTCCAGCTTCAGTCTTGGGGTGAAAAAGACACATTTCTTTATCCATTTCAGAGCCGAGATGACGTCTTTGAGTTCCAGGCCTGTGCTACGTGGCGAGCTTTCCCACGGCTCTCGCAGAATCTGACTCGAAATGCAGCGTCCAACACCAGCCCTGCTGTCATCCATCCATGGCAGGAGCCAAACTGTCCGTTCTCTTGAAAGAGTAAAAAGAGAAAGGACTGAATTTCAGAATCAGGGGTTTCAGATGGAAAGGAAGTGGAAGGAGCATCCAGGACAGTCCCTTGGCTTCGGAAAGGACGTAGGCGGAGGGACTGGGCCAGGGCCTCACAGCTAGTTGAGACAGAGCTGGGTAGGCTTCTGGGCTCTGCTGGCTCATCGATGACACTGGTTGTACCCACTCCAGTGGGAGGAAAGACCCCTTTCCCCACTGTCGTTTAACCACTGTTTGGTCCTGCTGTGTTCTGAATGTCTGTGTCCCTCCAGAATTCATCTGCTGAAACCTAACTCCCAAGGCGATAGTGTCCACAGGCAGGGCCTTTGGGTGGTTATGAGGTCATGAGGACTCTGCCCTCAGGAATGGAATTAGAGCCTTTATGAAACTGACTCCAGAGAGCTGCCTGGTCCGTCTTCCATGTGAGCACACATAGAAGGTACCATTTAGGAGAAAACATGCCCTCACCAGACACCAAATCTGCTAACACCTTCCTCTTGGGCTTTCCAAGCTCCAGAGCTGTGAGCAATAAATGTCCATGGTTCATAAAAGACCCAGTCTAAGCTCTTCTGTGATGACAGCCTGATCAGACCACGACAGGACCCTAACAACACCAAGAGCCAGGTTGGGCTGTGCAGTTTGCATGGCACGTTCATCCAGGCTCCCTCCAACCCTTCTTTACTAATAGGACATGGCTTCAGAAAACCTCGAGCCCTGGTGAGGTGGAAACTCTTGCAGCTTTCAGATCCAGTCTTTTGTATCAGCATATTCTTCTGAAGGACAGTGGTGAGCACAAGTGCAACCCACGCTTGAAGACCACCCAGATGCAAATGCCCCAGCAGCTTCCAAAGTCAGTTATTACTGTTTTAGGTGCTTCTCTTTAGCATGATGGATTTGATCAGTCTTTGCTAAATTGAGCACATAAACGAGGATGTATTTAAAGGAGTGTTCGTGCACTTTTCATAAATCCCAAATGCAGGGCAAGCTGGCTCATACCAGTGTTGAAAAGCAGTGTGTGTCTAAGGGAGGGCCGCATCGCACCAGATGTGAATTGAGTCTCCCCGACTTGGAGACCCTCCAGATAGTCTACTTGCAGAACCCATTTTTAAACAAACATCATTATTATCAGGTCAGTGAAACATCCCCGTATCTCTTATGCTCATCATCCTGCTGTGCAAATATTTGTGGTTTTAAAAAGATAACAGATTGTGAGAACTCCAGTAAAATGATTGCAGAACTAACCACCCTTTTAAATAGAAGTGACATTTCTAACAGGCCCACTCAGATGGTTCCAACCTTCGCTTTGGGGTTATACATTAAACTCCACGTAAGCTGCCTGCAGTGAGGGGCAGAAGCCTGCGTTACAGAGACTCAAAGGCAAAACGTGGGATGCTTGCCTGCCCTCAGTGGCGTGTCATCCACTGTCAGTGACTTCCGGAGACAGGCAAGGGTGTCAGGAGGCTCCCGGGATGCACTGAAGCAGCTCCTTTTATGAAATAAGTGACAAAAGAATTTTAACCCTCTTTATGCTGATAAAAAAAAATACACATGTGTGGGAATGCATGTCTTGCGTTTGAGCACGGATCCTTTTTCTGCAGTTCCCCAGCCTTGGCACTGTTGACCTCAGGGGCTGAATCATCCCGTGGTGGGGGCTGCCTTGTGCATTGAAGGCTGTTTGACAGCGTCCCTGGCCTCCAGCCTTTAGATGACCCCTAGATGCACCCCTTCTTCCTTCCCCCACCCCCAGGTATGTGAATCACAATGTCTTTAGACGTTGCCAGTGTGTCTTAGAGACCAAAGCAACCCGACTGAGAACCGCTGCCTAGGAAGACACACTTTTCATTTGCTTGTTTTTAACGTACTTTATAGTTGAGACACGCCATACGCCCCCTAGGTGTGAAGCACCTCACTTTACCTGGAAGGCTCGGCATATTTAAATCTCACTCTCCTGCATGCTCATTTGCCACAGAGTGGTTAATGCTCTTTAATTGGTGCAGTAAATATTCCAGAGTCTTCCTTGTGATGCCGGAGTCATTTAGAAATCAGCCCTGAAATGTGGCTGCTATTTTAGGGATCATCACACATCATCTGCTGTTTGGTGTCAAACCGTGAGCCGCTGTTATTTAACACTGATTAATAAATGGCAGGTTGTCAGTACCGGTAGTGAAGACACTTCAAGGAGCCATTGTTCTTTTAAATTAAAACATTTAAACATTTAAATCCAGGGCTGGTTCTCGTGGTTCATTTTAATTATTCCTTTTGTCTTGGCATACCTTTCTTCTCCTGATCACACAGCTGTCACGCCAGCAGTACCTGGAGTCGGAACACGACAGCCCTTTCCCTATTAGCTGCCATTATTTTCACAAGGAAAGCTGGAAGCTGCTGGAGCAGATGTTAATTTTGAGAGAAGACTGCTGGCTAAGTTATTAAAATGAGCGCATCCGAAGGCTGAGACTCATATGATTTATACGTGGGCAGGGCCTGCAGGACTGGGTCTTGCTTGGCTCTGTATGTGTGTGTGTGTGGATCTGTGTATGTGTGTGTCTCTGGTGTGTCTGTGTGTGTCTGTGTGTGTATCTCTGTGTGTGTGATTGTGTGTATCTGTATATGTATCTATATCTCTGTGTGTCTGTGTATGTGTCTGTGTGTATGTCTGTATCTATGTGTGTGTGTCTTTGTGGATATCTCTGTGTGGGTGTCTGTGTGTGTCTGTATGTGTATCTGTGTGTATCTGTATATGTGTCTGTATCTGTGTATGTCTGTGTGTATGTCTGTATCTATGTGTGTGTCTTTGTGGATCTCTCTGTGTGGGTGTCTGTGTGTGTATCTGTCTGTGTGTGATTGCGTGTGTCTGTGTGTATGTCTATATCTCTGTGTCTGTGTATGTGTGTGTGTGTATGTCTGTATCTGTGTGTGTGTGTGTCTTTGTGGATATCTCTGTGTGGGTGTCTGTGTGTGTCTGTGTGTGTATCTGTGTGTATCTGTATATGTGTCTGTATCTGTGTATGTGTGTGTATGTTTGTATGTATGTGTGAGTGTCTTTGTGGATCTCTGTGTGGGTGTCTGTGTGTGTCTGTATGTGTATATGTGTCTGTATCTGTGTATGTGTGTGTATGTTTGTATCTATGTGTGAGTGTCTGTGGATCTCTCTGTGGGTGTCTGTGTATCTGTATGTGGCTGTGTCTCTCTTTGTGTATTGTTGTGTGTGTTCATGTGTATCTATATGTGTATCTCCATGTATCTCTCTTTATGTGTGTATATGTGTGTTTGTGTATCTGTGTATGAGTCTTTGTGTGTGTTTCTGTGTATCTGTGTGTGTCCATGTCTATGTGTGTCTGTGTGTGTATGTATGTCTGGGTGTATATCTGTGTGTGTGTCTTTGTGTTCACCTGTGTCTGTCTGTATGTGTGCATCTGTGGGTATATTTGTGTGTTTCTGCATGTGTGTGTGTCCATGTGTGTCTGTGTACATCTGTGTCTGTGTGTATATTTGTGGATCTGTATGTATGTGTATCTGTCTGTGTCTTTGTGTACATCCGTGTTTGTGTGTATATTTTTGTGTATCTGTGTGTTTCTCTGTGTGCATCTGTGTATATTTGTGTGTTTCTGCATGTGTGTGTGTATGTGTATCTACTTGTGTATATCTGTGTGTATGTGTATGTATGTGTGGGTTTCTTTGTGTGTGTATGTATTTGTATCTGCATGTGCGTTTGTGTGTGTCTGTGTATATTTGTGTTTCTGCATGTGTGTGTCTGTGTGTATTTGTGTGTATCTGTATGTATGTGTATGTGTGTGTGTGTTTCTTGGTGTGTGTATTTGTATGTATCTGCATGTGTTTCTCTGTGTGTGTCTGTGCGTATCTCTGTGTACGTGCACACATGTGTTGATGGAGCGTTTTCCCTCCCATCTTGGTGCTGGCTACAGGGAATTCTTGTCCCTAGTCTTTTTTCTCCACTATTCCCCCACTCCCTATTGCAAGAATCCCAGCCTGACCCCGGCCACCTCTGGCCAGGGAATGTATTAGAAGACTGTCAGGAAGCTCTGGAATTAATGGAGCTGGAGGACCCCAGTTGAACAATATCCAGGAACCAAGAGGCCTGTGGAGAGCCAGGCAGGGTCCCAGCCATCCCCAGGCAGGACAGCACTGGTGCTCAGAGTCTGACTCTGAAGGAAAGGTCCGCTTGGCCAAGCTGAAGGCATGAGCTGTTGCCCCAGGTCCCTCCTTCAAAGTGGGTGGCCATAGCACCCCATGCCAAGATCAACCACAGTTAGGGCTCTCTGAGGCAGGCGGGGCATGGGAGTGCCGACGATAGGAAGGGTGGGAGTGATGAAGAGCTGGGCAAGACCAATGCCCTTCACACCTCCTCTGGCTTCCCTCCGGCCCCACCTATTCCTCTCCCCTCCCCTCCTCTTCCTTCCCTCTTCCAACAGATCAGCAGGAGGCGAAGGGACCAAGGCCGTTCTACTTTTAGTTCTAGAGAAGCAGTTTTCTCACCAACTTCAGAATACACCGGGTTTGTGTTATATTTCACCGTGCTCTCAATTTTTAAAAAAGGAAAAAGAAGGAAAGCCATGTTGCAGCATTAAAAGTAGAAACTGGGAAGACCTGTCCCAGGAAGAGATGTGCTGGCTGGACGCCGTGGTCCTTGGCCCTGTCCTGATTTGACATGGGGAGGGAAGGTTTGCCCATCTGAGCTAGTCCTCCCCCAGTCCTGAAGGAGGCATCTGTGGTCCAACGCCTGCTGTCTTTTCCTCCGGAACGCTGGCCCTGGAGCCTCCCATGCCCACTAGTGGATAGCAGTTGGTTACAATGTAGCAGACAGAGCAGTGAAACTGAAAGCACAAGGAAACTGTGGGTGGGCAGTTGATTTAGAAGTGATGATTTAAGTAGGTCCACTTTAAGAAAGACCATGAAAAATGAAATCAGAGATCAAAAGTGTGGGTTGTAGTTGGGAAGGGTGTGTTTTACTAAGATGACCTTGGAGCCAGATGGGACTAGCAGTCACTAAGCACTGTCAGCCAGAGATAATAATTTTAAATACATTTATCAGACCAAGGCCTATTGCTATTTTCTTCTAAACTTATTTCTACAAGTTTATCTCACTTTTATTTATATATCTAAAACTAAGTAGGGGTGCAAAAATGTACATAAATACTTGATTATTTTGCTTACAAAGTTGCTTCTCCAATAAAAAAGACTATACTTTGATCATACCCATATTTTAAGCTAAAACAGTTTTAAACAAGATCTAGCATCACACTTTTAAACAAACACTCTTATTCTGTTGGCATCACTTGCACTGTTCCATGGCATCAAACGTTCATAGCTACATAAACATTCCGTCTCATGGATTATCATCACATAAACATTCCATCTCACGGATTATCGTCGTTCAGCTGATCCGCCTCGTCTTAAAAAGTTGGGTTGTTTGGCCGGGCACGGTGGCTCACGCCTGTAATCCCAGCACTTTGGGAGGCCGAGGCGGGCGGATCACGAGGTCAGGAGATTGAGACCAGCCTGGCTAACACGGTGAAACCCCGTCTCTACTAAAAATGCAAAAAATTAGCCGGGTGTGGCGGCGGGCGCCTGTGGTCCCAGCCACTCAGGAGGCTGAGGCAGGAGAATAGTGTGAACCCGGGAGGCGGAGCTTGCAGTGAGCCAAGATCACACCACTGCACTCCAGCCTGGGCAACTGAGCGAGACTCCGTCTCAAAAAAAAAAAAAAAAAAAAGGTTGAGTTGTTTGCACTTTTTGTGATAGAAGATGGCTGTAAAGCGAACATTCTTGTACATGCGGTTTTCACGCATCTCTGTTCATTTCCTTGGGGCTAACTCACAGGACTGAAGAACTAGAATGGTTCTAAGGTTTCCGCATGTCTTGCTGGTCTGCCCCGAAGAAAGCCCAGCCCACTTGACCATACATGACTTTGTGCGTGTCTGAGCACCTGTCTCACCTTAGCCCAGGGTGTATGTTGTGGTGGAGGGTGTGTACAGTTATATATACACCTTCATAAATATATTCAGTTTGGCCAGTTTGTTAGGGGGAAATTGTAATTTACCCATTTTTATGTGTCATTGTTAGTGAAGCTAAATTTTTATTGCCAATTGTTTGTTGGTCATTAGCTTTTTTCTCTGTAAATTATCTCTTTGGATTTTGTGTGTGTTTATTTTAACTTAGGTTTTTTCCTCTGGAGTACCTATCTTTTCCTGTATGATTTAGAGAAATTCTTTGTATACTGTTTACTAACCTTTTTGCCTACCATACTCATTACAAATACTCTCTGTGATTTTGTCTTTTGGGTTTATTCATGGTGTTTTTTGTTTATTTGTTTTTGAGACAGAGTCTCACTCTGTCACTCAGGCTGGTGTGCGTTGGTGCGATCCCGGCTCACTGCAACCTCTGCCTCCTGGGTTCAAGTGATTCTCCTGCCCCAGCCTCCCAAGTAGCTGGGATTACAGGCATGCGCCACCACACCTGGCTAATTTTTTTTTTTTTTTTTTTTTTGTATTTTTAGTACAGATGCGGTTTCACCATGTTGGCCAGGCTAGGCTCGAACTCCTGACCTCAGGTGATCTGCCCACCTCAGCCTCCCAAAGTGCTGAAATTACAGGCGTGAGCCACTGTGGCAGACCTATTCATGGTGTTTTTGATATAAAGGCTTTCCTGGTATTTGGAAGTCATGCTTTTCAGTCTTGTCCCATTTCACTTTTTAGCATTCGGGGTCTCCTACTTTCCCCTTTCCCACGCAGATCCATTTTCTCTCCCCTGCTCATTCTGCTTCCTTTTTTTTTTTTTTTAACTTGAGATTGGTGCACGGGAAATTTTAATAAGATGCATGGGAAGGGAGGAGAGGAGATAGGAGCAAGTGTAGAAAAGGAAAAATAAGACTTGGAGGGTGAGGATGAGTGTGTTACCTTTATGCTTGTATCTTCAAACTCTACTTTTATTTGCTTTTTAAAACATATAATGATTTATAAGACTCTCATTTGGAAATTATATCTTCATTCCATAACCTTCTTTTTTACCTTCCTTTCACCACACTTCCATAACCCTCTTTACTTCCTGACACTTTATCCCAAATTCTCCCTCTTCCTTCATTTTCCTTCTTCTCTTATTTTCCCAACACCGTGAAGCATGAACTTACTTTTTGGAGGTCATGGGCTTTTCCCAAGATTCTGCCACCAGCATCCTGTGTGTCTTTCTTGTTCTTCCCTGGGGCTTCCATGCTGATTTCCATACCTAATCAAGGTAGAAAAGAACCAACAGGATCTTAAAAGGGGGCTGGGCCAGGCTTTGCTGGCTTGTTTCAGCCCAGCAGGTGATGCTCCAGCCCAGACTCCATGCTGGCTGGAAGCCAGCGTCCCAGGAGACATTTACGCTTAATTCCTTCTGGATCCCAGGAATCACGGGCAGCTGGGCACCTGGTTTTTGCATTCTGCTGACTGTGAAGAAGGTGCTTTTATAGTTTCCATAAGAGATGTTTATTAAACAAACCTGCACTCTTCCAGACCGGAAAGGTATTATGCGAACATTTTATGAGCAGAATGTAGAAATTAATGGAGAAAAACTACTAGAAATTTGGGTTATTTGGTGTTGTTTGCTACTCGCACCCAACAGAGTACAGTTAATCATACATCACGGCACAGGCTCCTCCAATCTCCTTCATAATGTGTTTTTTTATTTCCATTTGTGTTGGGGGTTTTGTAAAATAAACACACATTGTGTTCTCTGGGAAGATAATGGGTGTCTCTGAAAGGACAAAGCGGACTCTGATTTAGTTGGCTCTGTGCTTGTGATAGGAGCAGGAGGAATTTTATGTATTGCATTATCACCATTCTGGTGGTAGAAAATGACTTAAATAGACCTAGCCTCCGAAATCGTCATTGTGTTAAGCCTTGTTGTGATGAACTTTTCCTTGCGTGCATGTGCAGTTCTGTATAATGAATATATAAATAAGCACCCGCGCATCTGAGGTTTTCTTTTTGATACTCTGAAAAGGCTATTCTTTCTTTTTTTAGGCCAATCTTCGAGGTTAGTGATGGAGAAATAGCAATAATAATAATAACAACAGCTTGAAAAATAAAACAAAATCGAAAAGCCCTGGCATATTTAAATTTTCATTAGAAGCCAGCTGCCGCGTATGGATTCTATAGTAGGTCATGCTGAGGGGCTGCTGGGTCCTGAATATGCAGACTTTTTCTCTGCTTTTTAAAACCTGGATCCTCATTAACTTCTGTCACTTCACACACAGCCTCTGGGGAAGCGATTGGGGATTGGGATGGCACCTGCCCACTGTGTGCAGTGCCAGGGGCTGGGCAGGGGTGTTCAGGCTTCATCTTTGCTGCTTCAAGGGGCACTGATGCCAGCCACATTAACATTTTAACCCAAGCTGAGGCTGTCCTCAGAGGCCCACAGCATGGTGCATTTCTCTCCACAGGGGACTGAGGGACCTTGGAACAAAGGTCAGTGTAGATGGCTGGGCCAGCTGCCATTGGACTCAAGGAAAGGGGAAATTAAAACCATTCATTTACATATTTCTGATCCTCCTGTTTGCTCCCAAGCTCTGTGCAAAGGCTAGCCTCCACTCTTCCCGGCAGCTCCACTCCCTGAGTCCCTCCGCTAATAAGGACTATCCAGCCTGCCTTCTAGTCTCTCTCCATAGCCTGTGACGTGGGGATATTTCATAATCGGATGTATAGTCCATTTTGCTTAAATAGTAATTTGTACGGTCTTCTAATAGTGAGAGAAAGGATACGAAAGAATTCCAACTGTTACTGCTTTGTAAAGATTATTTTAATAGTGGTGTATGTTGATGGTAGAGAATTTTAATAAAAATGGATAAGACTTAAGAACTTGAAATCGCCACTGTTAATATTTTGATCTACAAATATCTTTTCTAGCCTTTATCATTAACTCTATGGAAGTGAAATTATACCAAATACGTTTGGTTTCTCTTCAATGTATCCATACACTGAGGCTATCTTCATGTTAGACATAATTTTCTATACCATTTTTAAGAGCTGCATAGATTCTGTGGTATTTTGTAGTAGTTTATATGGTAACTTCCATAACCAAGTTAGAAAAGAGGCTTTGCTTCAATTATCTTGTCATTAGATGGGTAAAAGGCACTTCCACACACCTTGCTTTTGCGAAACCAGCGGGAACTCTGTGTTTCCTTTTGCAGCAGGTGCCGTTTGCAGCACAGCTGGCCTCTGCCCCTGACTAATCTCAACCCTGAGTCAGAATGGAAACTTGACGGTAGGTTAATTTCTACAGTGTTGATAATGATGTCATTACAATCAAAACTATCTTAGTGGATTCTTTGAAGTCTTCTTGAATGACCTTCTGTTTATGAATGTTTAACCCAAGTCTGGTTCAGGGCTGTCTCCGTATGACCTACCTTCCTGGGATAATCCCCCAGGACAGGGCCTTGGTGGGACCCCAGCCTTCAAACTTCTGGACAGTTGAGACTGAAGGGAAATGATGCTTCCAAGAGGGGCTGAACGGGACCCACAGATCCAGCCTTCCACACATGCATTGGCCCAGCCATGCAGGGAAAGGGTCTGGGGGCTGGGGCTTCTCCCAAACTGCTCTCCATGCCCTTTGAAGTCTGTTTTCACAGCAGTGGAGGCTGGGATGCAGTGTGATTTGCACCAAACCCTAACCTCTAAAGACACAGTTTATTTCAACAAACCTTTGTGTTGGGTCTTCCCTTGACGGAGGATTTATTAAGGAAGACTTCAGATGTGAACCGCTGCTTTGATATTGAAATATGCTTTAGGTTTTGCAAATACGTTTGAGGTTCTATCTCTGTCTATTCCTGTTAAAAGCACAGTTCCCACATCATTGTCCCAAACCAAGAAGGTGTCTCAGCTTGCTATGACAAAACAAGAACTTCTCAGGGCCTGGGTCCACAGCTCCAGGATTCATTTCGCAAACTGCTGGGCGGCCACTGTTGTCAGGACACTGGGTTAGGGCAGAGAGAACCCGGCTCTCCAATGGAGAGAGTCTGCTGCTGTGCTCAGGAGTGGAGGTGCTAGAGCCGGGTTTTCTCTTCCTAACCCAGTGTCCTGACAACAGTGACCGCCCAGCAGTTTGCTGAATAAATCCTGGAGCTCTGGACCCAGGCCCTGAGGAGTCCTTATGCTATCACAGAACACTAAATAGCCATAATGCGTCTAATACTGTCCATTTGTGAGGAAGCCCACATACCTGGATCATAAGCCTCCATAGAGAGGGGCCTGGAGGCTCAGGAGAGGGGAGGGGGTTTTGTGGGAATAGATGCTCGCTGGCTATTCTAGAGCTCTTTCCCTCCTTCCCGTGCACCCTCCTTCCCTCCGTGTCATCCTGCCACCTGTGCACGTTTCTTCACTAGAGTCTTGAGTAACTCTATGAGAAAGAGCTGTGCCTGGTGCTGCAGAAGCCTGATGGGCATGATACTTGGCACCTGGCTTCAAAAGGCGGCTGCGTATAAGGAGGAAACAGCACAGACCACCACGGAGCATGTGCGTCTCAGCCACATCGGAGTAGTTCAGAGTGCTTGGCCCCGGGCAGACCTGGCTATGAATCCCAGGTAGGATTGTGGTTTACCTGAAGCCACATCTTCAAAGCCTCGGTTTTGTAATCTGCAAAATGGGTATAATAATACCGTTAAATATCCTAATACTATTTCCAGGACACAGGCAAGCTAACAGGTGCAAATGAGAAAATGCTTCTGGGGCAAAGCCTGAAGCGGCAGCATTTCTTCCTCTTCTACCTTCCAAGTAGGTCCTTTGCTTACTGGGTAAAGGGAAGATCGCGTGGAGCCCTGAGAGTCTGTGTGGACTTCCCTAGGACAGCTGGGGTCGTCAAGGAAAACTGCAGAAGGTGGGAGGGAGGAGGAGGGGGTGGGAGTCTGGGAGGAAGGCATCCAGGGCGGACTCTGGACAGGGTAGGAGGGCTCCCGGGCCGTGGTGTGCCAGGGAGCCCAGCACACAAGCTGCCGTTTGTCTCCAAAGGCCTGATCTGCACAACATAAATGAGGAGGGAATGTGGAGACTTCCCAGCTCTTCTCTCATGCATGGGCATTTCGATGATTTAGGGAGAAACCATTGGAAAATTAATTATCCAGATAATCGCCTAACACTTAACTTCACTTTATAAATGGAAACTTGATTGTCAGCCTGACATCCACCCCTTCTGTGTCCTTCAGAAAACGGCGACGGCCCCTTCCTGAGAACCCGGAGCATTTACGCTTTTCCTTTCTTTTGAGGATTGTGGCGCTGGGTCAGCCGGTGCTTGGGCCCCACTGCAGAGCTGCGCGGCTGTTGGAGCCTTGTGCTTGGATTGTAATAAAGTAATAGCCTTTCACCCTCCCAGGCCTGGCCCACAAACAGGCAGGCAGCAGACTTACATGTTGAGTTCCAGGTGTCTTTGGAATTAATCTCATGTGTCAGAAAATTAGATGAGATGATGCCTGATGCCTCTTATCCGTAATAGATCTTAGTCCCCCATTTAAGGATTTCCTTACACTGCTTGATAGAGAAGAAAAGCCACAACCTTAAGTGGCTTTATGTAGGTAGCTTGATTTCTGAAAAGATTGCTAATCCTAGTGGGAATTTATGTAAAAGCGTTCAGACTCTGCAGAATAGTCAAGGTTTCCATATTAAACGCAGCTCTTCTTGTGTGAATAATGCATTCTGGGTCAGGCTTGGTAAATTGCTTTAGTTAATGAATTTCAAAGGTAGAGATGGTTGTTGAAGCATCTCATCTGGTGAGCTTGCTGTTTGAGTTTTGCTATTTATTCAGTTTTTAAATTTTTCCAATTGTTGAAGAGTTTTCCCACACTGTACGGAAATAAGGCAGGAAAGCAAGAGGTGTGTGATTTGGTGGATTCTTCACACTTCATCTTTGTGATGCATTTTTTTTTTTAATGTGTAGAGGCCTTGCAGGCCTTGTGATTCAGGCAGTAAAACCTTGAGAAAGTGGCCCCTGGCAGATGGAGAAGATATGAAATAGGAGAGTGAGACAAAAAGAGAAAACTGAGTGACACTTACTGTGTTTCTCAGCTTTTCCACCATCCATTTACACCACAGCCCTGTGTTCTAACCAGTCTGCCTTCTTATAATAACACACTTAAGAAAAAGCATAGCTGGTATTTAATCTTGCAACTTCTTAAAAGTTAAACTGGTGATGTGTCTTCTCCTAAGTTAGCAGTATAGAAAAGAGTTCTATTAAGAAGCAAATGAAGAAATGAAAATCAAACTTCCTGGGAAGTAATTATATGAGTTTATAATAAGCCATAAGAAATTTGAAAGGAAGGGGAAAAAAGCCAATGAAATAGTGTATTGAGGATATTAAATTAAGTAATTTTAATGTCACCATTTGATATCCAGGAACTTGAATAATTTATAGTTCTTGAAACTGTCAAATTGAAGCATTCATTTTTCTGTCATGGGAGCAGTGGCAATGATGGGGGATTATATATCTCAGGGTATAGGAAGAAGGAACTCGCATTGTACTTTGAAGATGCAAGTTCTTGTGGGGCAGCCTAGCAGAGATGTCAGGGCTGAGCTTGCTGGGTTCACACGTGTGTAATCCCAGCTGGTTGTGAGGTCCTCTGGGAAGCGATGGGACCTCTCTGAGCCTCCTCCAGTTCCTGTCTCTCATGGGAGGAGGATGCTGTTACCACCCACTTCTTAGGTCCTCAGGAGTAAAGGATTCAGGGTGTGGAAAAGGCTGTGTGTGGAGCTGGGTCCAGTGTGCGCTCAACCCCTAACAACCAGAGCCACAGAGAAAGATGGGGTGCCTTCTGGGCAGCTCACCTGCAGACAATCTGCCGGCTGTAGATTTGATTCTACGTATTTAAAAACCAAATATTTGGCCTATCTTCCTTTGCGGAATTATAAGATATAATCTGAAAGACCAAAAAGTGACCTGATATGGTTTGGCTGTGTCCCCACCCAAATCTCATCTTCAATTGTAGTTCCCATAATCCCCACATGTTGTGGGAGGGACCCAGTGGGAGATAATTAAATCATGGGGGCGGTTTCCTCTATACTGTTCCCGTGGTAGTAAGTCTCAGGAAATCTGATGGTTTTACAAGGTTTTATAAGGGGCTTTTCCCCCTTTTTCTCTGCACTTCTCCTTCCGGCTGCCTTGTGAAGGATGGGTCTGCTTCCCCTTCTGCCATGGTTATAAGTTTTCTGAGGCCTCCCCAGCCCTGTGGAACTGTGAGTCAATCAAACCTCTTTCTTTTATAAATTACCCAGTTTCGGGCAGTTCTTCATAGCAGTGTGAGAACGGACGAATACATGGCCATCCTGGTGACCTGTGTGCACTCTGATGAAATTCCGCAGCATGAGCCTGCCTGTGTGTTCACTGAGTTCCCTTCTCCCAGGCCCTGAGACGGCTGCTGGGATACAGTGCTGACCAAAGTGGAGACAGTTCCTATCTTCACGGAGTTTATACTCAAGACGGGGAGTCAGCAAAGTAAACAGCAGCCACAACCATGGGGTGAACTTTGTGATGAGGACGTGCACCTGGGGGGAACGTTGTGATGGGAGGGGCACCCAGGTCAAACATGGGTGATTGTTAGTGAAGATCCCATAAGACAGAGTAGGATTCAGGGAGGGAGGAGCATTTTTTTGTTTTTGGAGACGGAGTCTCGCTCTGTCATCCAGGCCTGAGTGCAGTGGTGCAGTCTCGGCTCACTACAAGCTCTGCCTCCCAGGTTCACGCCATTCTCTGGCCTCAGCCTCCAGAGCAGCTGGGAACTACAGGCACCCGCCACCACGCCCGGCTAATTTTTTGTATTTTTAGTAGAGACGGGGTTTCACCGTGTTTGGTAGGGTGGGCTCGAGCTCCTGACCTTGTGATCCGCCCGCCTCAGCCTCCCAAAGTCCTGGGATTACAGGTGTGAGCCACCGCGCCCGGCCGGGAGGAGCATTTTAGGCAGGGGAACAGTGTCTATGGTAGCCTGGAGGTCAGAGGTCTGTGGCAAGCTCAGGAGCCTGCACCTGGTGTTCGTTTTCCCCACTGCGAGGGGCAGTGGTGCAGGAGTGGTTTGGAGGGTGGGTTCCATGACCAGGGTAGGAAGCATGGATTTTATTACAAGCAGTTGAGAACCATTTAAATGTTTTATCTTCTTTAACAGCTTTATTGAGATATAATTCACATACCGTAAAATTCACCCTTTTAGTGTAAATCAGTGGTTTCTAGTTTATTCACAGAGTTATGCAGCCATCACCACCAAATAAAGCACATTTTCATCACCTCAAAAAGTTATATGTAATTTTTCATCCCACGTGTAGATTTCTGTAACCACCACAACCAACATCCCAGAGTGTTACATCTCCACAAGCATGTACTTTGTAAAGACATCAATATCAAGTCCAACTTTGAGATACAGGAAGATGAGATGAAAAGCGTATACACTGCATGGTGATGTTCAGTATGTAAGCGCTCCAGAAGAAAACACAGCCACAAGGTCTATGGCTTGTCCACGAAACCTCTGTGAGAGCGACAACTGCAAACACCCACAGCCCAGGGTGGGCTGGTGGTGCGAGTGCCTCAAATCAGCCTGGCTGTGGGTTGTGTGATTCTCTGAATTGATGAAGAGCTCTAGGAAAGTTCTGAGCTGCACAGAGGACAGCTTCCCTTCTGTGCATATGGCAATTGCACTCCTGAAAAGTCCAGTGAAGGATTTTAATAAATCCTGCAAAATCCAGGTGATGTTTATATGTAAAACAAAATGAAGACCTGGACTCGGGTAATTCTAAACTTCTAGGACTAGCCAGCGACTAGTCAGCGACTAGCCAGCCACATGTGGAGCTTCACATATGCCACACAGGGTACATTAGCTTCCCCAGCCTGTGCCCATGAGAAGCTAATAGTATCCCTAGACATTGGAAAAACCCAAATGTACGTTTCACATTTCCAAACTGCCCCATGGGGTGATGCCACCCCCATTAGAGCCACTGTGCTTGACTCAGATCCTCGAGGACCCTGTGTATGGTCCTTACATGTCATCTGCAGTACGGGGCCAAGCAAGCATGGAGGAGCCAAGCATGCATGCAGGTGTGGATAGATGGATACATGGATGGATGGAGAATAGGATGGAGAGAATGAAGGATGGATGGATATATGAATGGATGAAGAGAAGGAAGGATAGAAGGATGGATAGATGAATGGATGGAGAGATATATGGATGGAGGGAGAGAAGGAAGGAAGGAAAAGGGGAAGGGAAGGGAGGAAAGAGAGGGATGGAGAGAAGGAAGGAGAGAGGGATGGAGAGAAGGAAGGATGGATGGTTGGATGGATAGATGGAGAGTGGATGGATAGATGGGTAGGTGGGTGGACATGAGGACTGATGGCTCTTAAATAACCTCTGCCTGCAAAACCCTCAGGAACCTGCTGTCCAGCATTTGTGCTGAGTTCACCTTCTCTACCCTTCAGGCACAGTGGGCCTTTCCACTGCTAAGTGTGTTGGCAACATGGCGGGTGAAATCTTAGGTTGACTTTTGGAAGAACATTAAGTTGTTTAAGACTCTGAGGTTTTATTGTAGGCCAGTGGTTCTCAGCTAGGGCTGATTTTGCCCCCGCCAGTGGGCATTTATAAATCCCTAGGGATATTTTTAGTTTTCACAAAGCAGGGGAGGGTGAACTGGCATCTAGTTGGTAGAGTCCACCCTGGGGATAAGCAGGGATGCTGCTATACATCTCTCAATGCCAGGGCAGCTCCCACATCAACGAATAATTCACCCATGTGGTTGAAAGTGCTGGGCTCGGGAAACTCTGCTGAAGGTGAGGAGCTGTATTGTTTCTTAAAAGCCACTCTAGTGTGCATAATTGATCTTTGGAATACTGAAGACTGCAGAAAGATCTTTTGCGCCTCCAAAAGACAACAGACATGGGAGAGGCAGCTCCAGAGAGGAGCTCCGTGAGGAAGCTTCCTGAGGTGTCTTTAGAGCAGAAAGTGTGTTCTGTGTGTTGGATGTATCATTAGTATGATTATAGGTACTTATATGAAGACACAGTTGTTCTATAAATGCAGCAAAGCTTCTGAGAATCATGGGAGAACTTCTCCTGGGGGTGAGCAAGTTAACATGCAGAGAATGAGAAACTTGGATTCACAATGGGGTAATAAATGGAAACTCGCTGCACAGAGAAGAATTGCTGTTTTAAGTTGTCAGAAAATTACTGAGTGGCAAAAGGGGCTTTGTACCGGAGTTCTCCTTTCAGAGCGTGAATTTTCCTAAGAGAGCAAACCTGCGTTTACAGCATCCACCTGAAACAGAAAATGATAAGGACAAAGGACCGGTGTGGGGTTCACAGACAAGCCACAGTGTTGCTGTCACCACGGGGGCCCTTTTGGAGACAAGGAGGGGACAAGGCTGTGTGCTGCGTGGTGGCTGCAGTCTTACTCTTCCTCTTACCTGGGATGTGACCAACATCCCCAGTGACTTTCTCTGCCCACCTCTACCATCTCTGTCACCCTCTACTGTCTGTGGAGCAAAAGGGTGGCTTGTTTGATCCTCCTTCAAATAACTCTGTTAAAAAAAGACACTGGGGTAGAGAAAGCCAGAGATGTGAACAGAATATAGAGCCACCCCGAGAAATTCAACTCACAAAGCAGGTGAAATTTGGTGTTGACTGTGAAGTGAGTGACAGCGGCAGGGATGATGACAATGGTGGTGGTAGTGATGTGGCACAAAGGTGACAGTGATTGGTGGTAGTGGCAAAGATGGTGATAGTAGTGATGATGATGATGCCGATGGTCACCATGGTGATGGTACAATGGTCATGATCATGATGATGATGCTGACAGTGCTGACACTGGTGATGGTGATGGTCATGATGGTGCTGACAGTGCTGACACTGGTGGTGATGATGGTGATGGTATGATGGTGATGGTCATGATGGTGCTGACAGTGCTGACACTGGTGGTGAGGGTGATGCTATGACTAACCCTAGTGGTGGTGATGGTCATGGTCATTATGGTGATGGCAGTGCTGACACTGTGGTGGTGGTGGTGGTATGGTGATGGTCATGATGGTGATGACAGTCCTGACACTGGTGATGGTCATGGTGATGATAGTGATGGCAATGCTGACACTGTGGTGGTGGTGATGGTGGTGGTGGTGGTGGTGGTCACGATGATGATGAAAGTGCTGACACTGGTGTTGGTGGTGATAATAGAGGTTATGATAGTGATGATGGTGATAATGATTTTGATAGTCATAATGGTAATGATAATGACAGTGGTGACAGTAGTGGTACTGGTGGTGATGATGGTGATAATGGTAATGATCGTGATGGTGATAGTCATGATGGTGATGGGTGTAGTGGGGGTGATGAAGATGGTGATGATGGTAGCAGTGGTGACAATGGTGACAGTGGTGGTAGTGATGATGATAGTAGCAGTGATGGGACAGTAGTGGTGGTGGCAATGGGTGAAGCCCTGGCAGAGTCAGTGGAACAGTCCTTCATTCCTGCTCTACCCTTCAGTGAATGCACGCTCTGCCCCACACACCTCATGGCTCTCAGCTCCTCCTGCTTCTCTTGTTCTTCCTACATCTGAGCTTCCGCCATCCCCACTTTTTTTTTTTTCTGGAGCCTGGCAATCTTGGCCCAGCCTCTGAGCCCTAGCATTGTCTATTCTTTCTGAAGGCTTCTCATCCACACCTCCCCCTGGCTGTCTCCTTTTTCAGTCAGTTTGCAGCTTACACTGCCCTGGAGAGGCCCCAGTGGCCCCAGCGTGGTCTCTGCCTTCACGGGCTGGTGTTGCCTGGTGGCTGCTTTAGCTTCTTTAGGGCTTGTGTGGCCATCCCCTTCTCTAGAAGGTTGGCCCTGTGGGAGTATCACTTAATCCCAGTTTTCGGTTCATGCTGGTCAAACACAAAGTTGCCAGTGAGAACCCTGACTCAGAGCTCTGTGTTCGCTTGTGGCGTTGGCCATGGGATTGGCCAGTGTTTGGCTGGCTGTGGGTCGCAGCCAGGAATGGGCACGACAGAGCAATGGTCAGAGGACCCCAACCCCGCAGCTCCCACCTGATCACAACTGCAGTTCTTCACTGGTCACGTATTGGTGTCGTGTAGGGAGCCGGGGTGCCTGCACCCCCCAGGACCCCAGTGTTGGCCATTCACCGGGCTCTTGGAGGATTCCTACAGCATCCGAGGCCGGGAAGCAGTGCCTAAAAGGGGGATGCTCACAACCGGTGCAAGAGAAGTGGCCCAGGGAGGGCTGGAGAGCGGGAGGGACATGGTGAGGACGCCATAGATGTGGGGTGACAAGGCTGACCTGTGGTACAGGGACCCTGTCTTCACCCTGTGAAGAACAACACAGTGATTTATGTTCTCATGTCTCTTCCTGTGGTTGTCCTTAAAGTACCAGGAGTTAGGCCAGGGCCTGGGAGGCAGAAATGATGCCCCCAGGCTCACATGAGCTCATTTGCAGCCTGAGTTAACGACTTCTCAGAAGGCAGCTCCTTGAACCCACACGCCACCCCAGGGCAGGAAAAGGGAGACAGAGCCTGTGACCTGCAGAAGGTCTCACCACAGTACCTGATGAAGCTCCACAAGCTGACCCCAGGGCCGCAGGTACCCCCCACAGCTGGGACCTCACACTCCAGGAACTAACGGCAGAGTGATGGGTTGCTAGATGTCTGGAGGCCCAAGTGGAGAATGACAGCAGGGTCTGGGACCATGCATTGCCTATCAGCGGATATTCTCCCTTAGTAGAAATTCAATAAATGTTTGTTGAATGAATGTTCAAGGTGTAAATCTCAAGGAGAAAGGCTGTTAACAGGGGGTGCTTTGCCCTCGGCTAGCACATAATAAACAGTGAATACCCGGGTGCCCACTGTCGGACTTTTAATTGGCGCCTCTGCTCCGTCCCTAAGGAAGGGAAACCTGCAATCATGTGAGCAGCTCATCCTGACAGCAGAATTTTGTAGCAGAGAAAGGGTGCTCTATCTCTTTAAGGAACACAGGTATGCTCAGGTGATCTGAGGGTGAGAACAGCTTCTCAGCTGGGCCCCATAAACCTTGATGCCTGACCTCATTGGAGAGAATGGGGAGGTTTGGATCCCAGTTTTGCCCAACCAAAAGTGGGCAGTAGGGGGCCCCAAAGCCCCCGGACTCACCTGCTGCTGGAAGCAGCCTCCTTTTACAAGGGTCTGTGTTTGGGGATAAGGGCCCTGGGCCAGGAGGTGGTTTGCTGAGGCTGCAAAGGCCAGGCTGCCCTGTCCAGGTGTGCACAGAGGCGTCCCTAAGTGCTGAGGTGGCACCCGTGGAGGAAACATATTGAGTGGGTGTCCTAGGAACCCTTGAGGGGCTGCAGAGCTGGCTGACTGTTCTGCAGAGAAGGAGCTCATGGTGGGAAAGGGAGCAGTGTGTGTTGAACTTGGCTTCAGGGTGGCAGCAGGCCTCTCAAGAGCTGGGGACTTGACAAAGTCATCCATGGGGGTATCTGGCTCGATGCACGGCCCCAGCTATTCCGTGATTGTTGCTATGAATGATATTACTGTTATTCCCAGGTGGCCCTCTTGCCAGTGCAGGCTCTCTGCCTTGGCTCCATCAGCCCCTTTTAGGGCAGACCCCTCTCCCTGGGCTGCCCTGATGGCAGTATCCTGCTCCCATCTAAGCCCCTGTTTCCAGGGCCATTACCAGGGAGAATTTGCTGAAGACCAGGTTCCTAGTATAGGACTTGGTTGCATTTGTAGAAACTGATCTAAATTTGAACTTCTAAAATGATTGTTGGAACCTCCCCTTCCCCCAATTTTACACAAATTATTTTAAAGAGAATATTGGCAATCTAGGAAGCCATTTAAAAAAAAAAAAGCAAAATCCCTAAGTCTGGAGTTTCAGGTGCATCCGCAAGAAAGACAGCGAGGAAGACAGCCTTATGCTTTCCCTGCAATTAAAAAGGATATTAAGAAAAGCAAAGGTTCGCAGACACTGTTTCTTAATTGTCAGTTGTGCAGGGTTAATGAACTACATTAGTTCACTGAGAAATAACATATTGACTGTCAGAACCTGCCACAGCAGCAGTGAGGAGCCTCCCTAGAATATCTTTGTAGGAAATTAAAAGTGACTCGGCTTCCGCTGGAAGGAGGAGACTGAGGGGGCCCACTCAGAGGCTTCTTTCTGAATGAGTGGGTTCAGGCAAGGGTGATACGGACTCGCTCCTGAGTCCAGGCGCGGATGCCTGAGAAATGCATCGGGACCCACGTGGGAGTGGGAGGGGAGGTGGCCTGCAGCGAGGGTGTGAGGGGGCAATTACATTTTTCCTGAACTGCTACTCTCTGGAATTGGTGCCTGTCCTCCTGTGTTATTTTCACATTTGTGAGGTTGTTCACTTAACCTGTGCACTGACCTGGAATTGTCCCCGACGGAGACGTGTGATGTTTGCAGGGGAATCTCACTGAACAAGCACTGTGTCTCTTTACACTTGACTAGCAAGTGATGAGAGAGAGATATTATTCAGTGCTTTGCTGCCCAAAGCACTGGAGTGCTGTGTACATTCCCAGGGCCACATGAAACCCAGTGGCAAAGTCCATCAAACATGAAGATGCCCATTAAAGATGGAGTTGGCAAAAGGATTCCCACCTTTAATCCTCCCAGATCAGATTCCAGCACAGCACTCGTGTGAACTTAAAATTATTACGCATCAGTAAGGCTTCTTGACAAGAAAGTTGTCAAGGGTGGATGGTAGCTGGATTCATGAATAAATCCAAAATCAGCCCAAGAATGGAAGGACTGTGGCTTTGCAAACCTGGCAGACGGAATGCATGATAAGAAGGATATTTGAACCATCATCTCCCGGCCTTACCAAAATCTTGTCACAGGTTAGAACTTTCTGCTGAAGTTCTGCGTTTATTTCACTGGAGTCCTCTATCTTAAGATTTCAGTGGTACAAACCCAGTGGAACTGGCCCTTCCCTATCTGGGGTGACCTGTGCATTGCATCCTCCATGAGGAAGGATGAGTCAAAGTAGTTGTGGATCTTCAGAGCGTGGAGGAGATTTGTTTATATGCAAACAATTTTTAATATAATTACAATTTATTCTCACCTGGTAAATCAAGGGGGTGTAGTAATCCTGAGGATTCCTGCATCATCTTCTGCCTGTACCAAAAATAACAAAATCTCTTAAAAGCTAAGTCATCCCATAGGCTTCCCACACCACTCACTCAGCTTGTGCCTTGCTCCTGAGCAGACCTGGATGCCAAGAGTCTCCCTCAGCTCTCTTCATGCTCTCAGCTGCTCCTCCCTCTCTGCCATGCCTTGGGGGACACTCCCAGCTCATTGGGGCTCCCCCCTCTCCCTCCTTCCCTAGGTTTCATTCTCCATCCGTGTTATTGGCCTGACTTTTTCACAATCCCAGGTCAGAATAGATCTCGTCTTTGCTGGAAATATTTTTGTTGCTCTGAGGAAGGTTTACATCATCCTCAGTAAAATCCTGCCGGAAAGGAGGGAGGTGGACGGTCAGCACCATGGGGTGGGCACCTTGCCAGCCAGAGTCTTCAAAGGGGACGAAGCAGGAGGGTAAAGATCAGGGCAGGCGGTGAAATGGTTTGACTGTGTCCTCATCCAAATCTCACCTTGAATTGTAATAATTCCCCACGTGTCAAGGGCAGAGCCAGGTGGAAATAATTGAATAATGGGAGCGGTTTCCACCATACTGTCCTCATGGCAGTGAATACGTCTCATGACGTCTGATGGTTTTATAAACGGGAGTTTCCCTGCACAAGCTCTCTCTTGCCTGCTGCCATGTAAGACATACCTTTGCTCTTTCTTTGTCTTCCTCCATGATTGTGAGGCCTCCCCAGTCATGTGCAACTGTGAGTCCATGAAACTTCTTTCTTTTATAAATTGCCCAGTCTCAAGTATGTCTTTTTAGGCAGCATTGGAACAGACTAATACAGGTGGGCACCAGGGCAGGAGCAGGCAGGCAAGGCCCCAAATTAACAGCAACAAAGGAAGAAAATCCAAGCAGATCCCTACAGAGGAAGAGTGCTGTCAACACCAAAAGACCAAAGTTCAACCAAATGAGGTCTCTGTCAGATGCCCCATGTACAAAACTGGTGAGACTTTTCACACAAAGATGCCTGGGACTCTAACCCAGCCTCAGGAGTGGACTCAGAATCCTGGGAATCAGGATCTGTCCACACCATGCATGCTTTCACTGCAGCGTTGTGCAGGGCACTGGATCAGGGGTTGGCCTCACCAGCGGTTCCCCAAGCAGTCAGTCAGGAGTTAAGACAATGGCTTCAGATGCGCATAGATGGGTCCTGGGGGAGAAGGCTGAGGGTCTCACGTTGAATCCCATCCTATGTAAGTCACAGCACGAGAGCTGTAAAAGAAAAATTGCACCAGGGCAGTCAAATGGGCCGGGAAGGCTTTATTCAAGACTGTTGCAACAGGGGAGAGAGACTGAACTCAACTCCACTGAAACAAAAGGCGGAAGGGATTTTCAGCACTGGGTGAACTGGCAGAAAGGATAGGAGGATGCTAGGGAAGATGGTCCCTGTGATTAGGCCATCAGGGGATCAAGGAGGTCAGTGGCCAATGGTCAGGAGGAAACCTATCAAATGTAGTCACACTGAGCAGAACACTGAGGCTGTCTTGGCCCCAGGGAAATGACAGAGGAAGGGTCTGAAGTTATACCTACCTCTCTGACAGTAGCTCCTGGCTAATGACCCTCTCCTCAGCAGTTCAGGTGCATACTAATGTGGTCACTGTCCATAAGCTTATGGTTCAGGTAGAATTAGTGGGGTTAGGATTTTTCTTCTGTTAAACTTGTTGGTTTGGTATGTTTCACTTTCTAGAAAACCTGGCACATCGGGGCTCTGGCTGCTGTTGGGAAGAAGGTGCTGGGGGCTGGGCAAACCCTGCTGCTACAGATGCAGAGAGGGATACAAAAGGAAGGCCACAGTGTTACCTTTAAACAATCCCAATAAGTTTATTTCCAGGTACAGTTATTATGGCTGTAATCCTGCTAATCTGCATTTTGAATCCAAATTGAATATAAAGAGCGAGTGTTTGGAGTCTGTTCTAGGCTACGACTGGGTGGTAGGAGACGAGAAGTTGATGCTGCTCCTATGATTCATTTGAGAAATGACAGTCTAATGCCTGGCTATAGACCAGAATAGCTTCGTTTATCATTACCTCTGAGGGTCCTGCCTGCTGATGGGCTGAGCCATCATCTTGCTTTTGCACGCAGCACTTGGTCCCTGAATAGTGACTAATACTAGAGAAGGTTAATTGATTTGGGCAATTTTGGACACAGATGCTCTCCCTGGATCTTTCGAGTTGAGGCTAGAGCAGCCAGCTGGACTGTGAGGTCTCTGGGATCTGGTCCTATTAACAGCCTGGTAGCTAACATAGGTGTCTCTGCTGTTCCAGGACTGAGACACACTAGCAGAGCCCAGGTCCCCTCCTAAGCAAGAGTGAACGCTCTTGCCAGCATCCACTGGGGGAGGTGGAGGGACAGGGCTTGTCATCCACTGTGGACTTGGAGCTGTTACCAAACTAATTTTCACTGAGAACAAAGAAGCCGGCTTCAAAACTGAGAGCCCAGTGAGAAGAATGGCTCTTTTTATCCAGGTCATGCATTTTACATTTTCCCTGTTTAATAAGCTAAAAGTCTGAAAATGCCAAATTTGGATCTTTTATTAAGCAGGCCCTAAAAGTGCACACAGGCCTTATAAAGTGTGTGTGAGTCTTATATGCCTTCACATTTAAAAGATGTGTTTGAACATCCCAGGTGACCGTCCACAGGGACTTTGATCTGGCATGCAGAATGCTGGAAGGGCAAAGTATTGTGTACCTTTCTGTCCCTCTGGGAACAAGGAAGGGATCTGCCAGAGAACTTGCTAGAGAGTCGGCATTTTGATTACATGAGAATAGCTAACCTGCTGCTTTCCAATTTTTAGCATAGCATCCAGGAAGAATGGGATTTCTGTTGGAATTATGCATAAAAAAAATTTCCAGAGAGGTTTGATAATGGGGGAGGAAGAAGTGGATATTGAACCTGGGATTTTTTTTTTTTTAACTTCTCCAATTTTCTCTCTTCACACATGTGAAATGTTTTCTAGCAAATTTCTAATGTATGTTTTTATGCATGATAATCAAGTTTTACTTATATTATCTTAAAAAGATTGTTCTTGGTGTGGTGAGGCTCTGCAGGAGGGATAGTGCCTAGCACCTCTCTGTAAATTGTATGGATGTATTGATTTTATGTAGAGACGGCTAAATGCATCCGAAGGGAATTGCATATTGGTGGACATATGTTTGAACTGTTGTCAGTAATGAAGGTAAATGGCTGTATTTTAATTTTGAATCTTTATCTCTTGGTTTTTGTTGTTGTCAATCCTTGCCAATAATTTTGAACTTGATCTTCATTTGTGCGCAATTCATGCTTGCAAAGGTTACTTTCAATTTCGACTCTAGGGAATTATTAGAAATCATAAACCAGAAGAATTGATTCCTGAATCTTGTATATTATTTTGCAGGGTATAAATGTGACTTTTTTTTTTTTTGTCAGGGTGATGGGGGGGATACAGTTTTACTTTCTAATGTTCTCCATAGGACAGTTTCCAAATTACTTTGCCTGCCACGGGTTCACAAATGAAGAAACCATCTTGTTTGGAATGGCCAGGCAATGAGATTAAATATCCCCTTGGACATTCTTTCATTCTGAGAATGCATCAGCATTTAGCTCACCATGTGGATTGCATGGAATGTGCTCCTGTGCACCCAAGGAGATGTGGATTTCCATTTATTTCTCACTGTGGCTGCCCTTGTACCACAACAGCCAGCTGAAAATGGAAAGGTTTAGTCAGGAATTTACAAAGAACCAAGCAGAGTCTCTTTTTAGATATGCCCAAACATCAGACTGTTTGATTCAAATGTTTTTTAAGCTTCTCTCCAGATGTTTGACAATATGTGAGCACAGCTGGTTTGTCCTCACCAAGACAGGCGGCGTTGCTGCAGTCCTGTTAGAGAATGTTTTCTCTTAACATGCTAAGAAGGAAAAAGAGCTGGACACCCATTGTAATAACAGCGCGCATAGCAGGTGCATCACATGACTAAAAGAAGAAATACGTAACACGTGACTCAGTACAATCCCAGAATTACCATCTGGGACTGACAAACTTGTTTCACACGAAAGAGGCTGCAGTGCCCTCATTTTGGTTCTGGTGCATGAAGAATTCATTCTTTCCTGGCTGGGCATGGTGGCTCATGCCTGTAATCTTAGCACTTTGGAAGGCCATGGTGGGTGAATCACTTGAGGCCAGGAGTTCAAGATCAGCCTGGGTAACATGGCGAAACTCTGCCTCTACCAAAAGTATAAAAAAATAACTGGGCATGGTGGCATGCATCTGTAGTTCCAGCTAATCAGGAGGCTGAGGTGGGAGGATCACTTGAACCCGGGAGGCAGAGGTTGCAGTGAGCCAAGAACGCACCACTGCACTCCAGACTGGGTGACAAAGCGAGACGCTGTCTCAAATAAATAAATAACAAATAATCCGTCCTCTCCTGGCAGGTAAGACTGAGGGCAGGGGTGGGGGCAACCAAACTGTAGTTTCTTAATAGTTGCTGAAAGCATTGGTTCATCTAAGATTCCTGTCTTGGCCTCTTTTTGTCCCAAAAAAGCAATGGTGTTCTCACTGGTTTTAATAGTTGCCATTTTATGTGTGTTCACTGTGAGCCAGGGTTTTTAATAAACCATTGCAAACATTATTTCAGTTAGTTCCTGTACACTACTGATGAGGAAGTTTGAAATCTCTTTCACAGATGAAGAAGCTGGCCTCAGAGTGGGAGTTTCCTCACATGCAGTCACAGACCTCGTTAGTACAGATTCTCAAAGCCATCACCTGCTTCCTTAAATCAAGCCTACATCAAATGAATAAACAGCAGTGAAGAAAGTCTTCCACATTTCAATTCACTGCACTGACATTTGTTAATCACTTACTACCTATCAGCGTTCCATTTGGGTTGGTTCTTTTTGAAATGTTCCATAGAAGCATCTGATTCTCAGCACTCTGAATTATTTTGGGGACTCTGTGGCCATTTCTCTGAAACATGTGTCTTGAGTGTGATAAGTAATAGTACATTCTGGCAGGACATGGTGGCTTACACCTGTAATCGCAGCACTTTGGGAGGCCAAGGCAGAAGGATCTCCTTGAGGCCAGGGGCTTGAGAACGAATATGTCCCCTTCCATCCATGTCCTCACTCTTTATGCTGCCATTGACAAATTCTACATAACATAATTACACTTGCTGCTGCCCAAAAGAACGGGAGACCTTCTTATTCAGGAAAAGTCTATGGTTCTTAATCAGTGATGCTTTCTCCATATCCATCATCTTTATGGTTTATCTGGAAGTAGACAACTACAAAGTTAGAGGGGACATTCCTGAAGATCACCTTCACTACTGACACCAATTTCAAGTTCAAGGATTCCCCAGACCACCCTTGGAGGAGGACTCACGGAACTGCTGAAAGCTGTTATACCCATGGTTACCATTTATTACAGGGAAAGGACCTCAGTTAAAATCCGCCGAGGGAAGAAGTGGCGGTGGTGTCAGAAGCGCACCAAACATGGAGTTTCTGTCGTCCTCTCCCCATGGAATCAAGAAAGTGTTATTCTCCCAGCACGAAGTGTGGTAGTGTATGTGGAATGTTGCCAGTGAAGGAGGCTCACTAGAGCCTCCATGTCCACAGTCCTTATCTGGGACTCCATCAACTAGGGGTGATTGATTGCCCATGTGGCTGACCCAAGTCTCAAATCTCCAGCCTTCTGGTGGCCGACTGATTCCATATGACCCAAACCTCCACCCCACGCCACACTGTTACTATCCAACTGGCCCGAGGTGCCCAGGGAAATAAATACACTGCCATTAGGAACAACATTCTAAGGGCTTAGAAATGGCCTCTCCCAGGGCCAAAGGCAAGAACCAGACCTCTCTTTGGGTAAGGTTAAATTCCTTCTGTCTTTCTTTCTCTTTCTTTGATTTAAAAAAATTTTTTTGTTTTTTGTTTTTCTGGGTACATAGTGGGTATATATATTTTTGGAATACGTGAGATATTTTGACATAGGCATGCAGTGTGTAATAGTCACGGGTAAATAAGGTATCCGTCACCTCAAGCATTTATCTTTTGTATTCCAAACAATCCAGTTATATTCTTTTAGTTATTTTAAAATATACAATTAAATTATTGGTGACTGTAGTCACCCTGCTGTGCTATCAAATAGTAGGTCTTATTCTGACTACTTTTTTGTACCCATTAAACATCCCCACTCCCCTCTGCCAGCCTGCACTACCCTTCTCATCCATCCTTCTGCTGGTAACCATTCTTCTACTCTCTGTCTCCGTGAGTTGAACTGTTTGCATGTTTACCTCCCAGAAATAAGTGAGAACATGCAATATTTCTCTCTCTGTGCCTGGCTTATTTCACTTAACATAATGATCTCCAGTTCCATCCATCTTATTTCAAATGACAGGATCTCATTCTTTTTTATGGCTGAATAATATTCCATTGTGGATAGGTACCACATTTTCTTTGTCCGTTCGTCTGTTGATGGACATTTAGGTTGCTTCCAAATCTTGACTCTTGTGAATAGTGCTGCAAGAAACATGGTAGTGCAGATGTCTCTTTGGTTTCCTTTCTTTTGGGCATGTACCTAGCTGTAGGATTGCTGCATTAGGTGATAGCTCTATTTTTAGTTTTTTGAGGAACCCCCAAGTGATTCTCCATAGTGGGTGTACTAATTTACATTCCCGCCAACAGTGTATGAAGGTTCCCTTTCTCCACATCCTCGCCAGCATTTGTTATTGCCTGTCTTTTGGACTTTTGGATAACAGCCATTTTACCTGGGGTGAAATGATATCTCCTTGTAGTTTTGATTTGCATTTCTGTGATGAGCAGTGATATTGAGCACCTTTTCATGTATCTGTTTGCCGTTTGTACATCTTCTTTTGAGAAATGTCTATTCTGATCTTTTGCCCATTTAAAAAATCAGATTACTAGATTTTCTCCTATAGAATTGTTTGAGCCTTTTATATATTCTGGTTACTAATCCCTTGTCAGGTGAGTAGTTTGCACATATTTTCTCCCATTCTGTGGGTTGTCTTTTCACTTTATTGACTGTTTCCTTTGCTGTGCGGAAGCTTTTTGACTTGATGTAATCCCATCCATTTTTGCTTTAGTTGCCTGTGCTTGTGGGTGTTCTTCAAGAAATCTTTGCCCAGTCCAACGTCCTGGAAAGTTTCCCCAATGTTTACTTTTAATAATTTCATGGTTTGAGGTCTTAGATTTAAGTCTTTAATCTATCTTAATTTGATTTCTGTATATGGCAAGAGATAGGGATCTAGTTTTGTTCTTCTGCATATGGATATCCAGTTTTCCCAGCACCATTTATTGAAGAGACCATCTTTTCCTCAGTGTATGTTCTTGGCACCATGTCGAAAATGTGTTCACTGAAGGTATGTGGATTTGTTTCTGGGTTATCACTTCTGTTCCATTGGCCTATGCATCTGTTTTTATACCAGTAACATGCTATTTTGGTTACTATAGCTTTGTAGTATGATTTGAAGTCAGGTAATGTAATTCTTCCAGTTTTGTTCTTTTTGCTCAGGACAGCTTTGACTATTCTGGGTCTTCTTTGGTTCTATATACATTTTAGGATTCTTTTTTCTATTTCTGTGAAGAGTGTCATTGGTATTTTGATAGGGGTTGCATTGAATCCATAGATTGCTTTGGGTAGTATGGACACTTTAATGATATTTCTTTGTCTCATCTAGAGACACGGAACATCTTTTCTTTTTTGTGGCCTCTTTTCTCATCAATGGCTTATAGTCTTTATTATAGAGATCTTTTACTTCTTTGGTTAATTCTTAGGTGTTTTATTTTATAGCTATTATAAATGGAATTACTTTCTTGATTTCTATTTCAGATTGTTCACTGTTGACATATAGAAATGCTACTAATTTTTGCATGTTGATTTTGTATCCTGCAACTTGACTGAATTTGTTTATCAGTTGTAATCACTTTTTGGTGGAATCTTTAGGTTTTTCCAAGGATGAGATCTGTCATCCGCAGACAAGTATAATTCGACCTCTTCCTTTTCAATCTGGTTGCCCTTTGTTTCTTTCTCTTGTCTAACTGCTGTAGCTAGGAACTCTAGTGTTGAAAAGAGTAGTGACAGCGGGGCTCCTCATCATGTTCCAGATCTTAGAGGAAAGACTTTCAGGTTTTTTTTTCTCATTTGGTATGATACTAGCAGTGAGTCTGTCATATATGGCTTTTACTATATTGAGGTATGTTTCTTACATACCAAGTGTTTTTAGGGTTTTTCTTAATCATGAAGGGATGTTGGTTTTTATCAAATGCTTTTTCAGCATCAACTGAAATGATCATATGGTTTTTGTCCTTCACTCTGTTGATACATCACATTGATTGATTCGTGTATGTTGAACCATCTTCGCACCCCTGGGATAAATACCACTTGATCATGATGAATTATGTTTTTAATGTGCTGTTGAAATTGGTTTGCCAGTATTTTGTTGAGGATTTTTGCCTTAATATTCATCAGGGATATTGGTTTGTAGGCTTTCTTTTTTTAACGTGTCTTTGTCTGGGTTTAGTATTAGGGTAATACTGGCCTCACATAATGAGTTTGGAAGTATCCCCTCCTCCTCTGTTTTTCAGAATTTTTTGAGTAGGATTGATATTAGTTCTTTAAATATTTGGTAAAATTCAGCAGTGAAGCCAGTGGGTCCTGGGCTTTTCTTTGCTGGGAGACTTTTTAGTATAGCTTTGATCTTATTACTCATTATTGATCTGTTAAGATTTTCTTCATGATTAAATATTGGTAGGTTGCATGCGTCTAGGAATTTATATCTTTCCTCTATATTTTTCAATTTATTGTCATACAGTTGCTCATAGTAGCCACTAATGATCCTTTGCATTTCTGTGTTATCAGTTGCAATGTCTCTTTTTTCATCTCTGATTGTATTTATTTGGGGCTTCTCTCTTTTTTTCTCAGTCTGGCTAAAGGTTTGTCAATTGTGTTTATCTTTTTTAAAACCCAGCTTTCATTTCATTGATTTTTTTGTGTGTTTTCTTTATTCAATTTTATTTATTTTTGTTCTGATTTTTATTATTTCCTTCTAGTAATTTTGGGTTTGGTTTGTTCTTGCTTTTCTAGCTCTTTAAGATGCATTGTTAGGTTGTTTATTTAAAGTTTTTCTACTTTGTTAATGTAGGTGCTTATAGGTATAAACTTCCCTCTTAGTACTACTTTTGCTGTATTCCATAGGTTTTGCTATGTTTTATTTCCATTATAATGTTTCAAGACATTTTTCAATTTCCTTGTTAATTTCTTCATTGTCCCACTCGTCATTCAGGAGCATAGTGTTTAATTTCCATGTGTTTGTACAGTTTCCAAAATTCTTCTTTTATTGATTTCTAGTTTTCCATTGTGGTCAGAGAAGATACTTGATATTATTTAAGTTTTTAAAATGTTTTAAGATTTTTGTGACCTTGTTTTATCGTCTATCCTTGAGGATGATTCATGTTCTGAAGAGAAGAATGTGTATTCTGCAGCCATTGGATGATATGTTCTGTAAATATTGATTAGGTCCATTCGTCTATACTGCAGATTAACTGACATTTCTGTTTACTTTCTGTCTGGAAGATCCATCCAATGCTGAAAGTGGCTGTTGAAGTCTTCAGCTGTTATTGTATTGAGGTCTCTCTTTCTCGTTAGCTCTGATAATATTTGCTTTAGATAGCTGGGTCATCCTTGTTGGGAGCATATATATTTATAATTATAGCTGCTTGCTGAATTGACCCCTTTATCACTGTGTAATGACCTCCTTTGTCTCTTCATACAATTTTTTTCTTGAAATCTATTTTGTCTGATGTAAGTGCCGCTACTCTTGCTCTTTTGGTTTCCATTGACATGGAATATCTTTTTCCATTCTTTTATTTTCAGTTTATGTTTGTCTTTATAGTGGAGTGTGTTTCTTGTAGGCAGCAGATCATTGGGTCTTGCTTTTTTATCTATTCTGTCTTTTGATTGGAGAATTTAATCCATTTTCATTCAATGTTTGATAATTATTGGTATCAATAATTGATAAACAATTATTGATAAGTAAATACTTACTCCTGACATTTTATTAGTTGCTTTATGGTTGTTTCGTGGTCTTCTTTTCCTTCTTTAGTTGCTTTCTGTCTTCATTTTGGTGAAGGTGAATTCCTGTGATGATATGTTTCAATTTCTTGCCTTACATTTTTTGTCCATCCATTGGATGTTTTTTGATTTGAAGTTTTCAAATATTACCTTATAACCCACTATTTTAAACTGATAACAACTTAACACTGATTGTACAAACAAATTGTCTGCCTAACAACTTGACAGTCAGAATGAAGTTTGAATAACTGTATAGTTTTGATTTTTGCCACTTCTTGGGAGGCATCATTATTAATTTAGATTTTTGTGAGTTGTTCTGCTAACTACAAATTTGATTAATTTTTTCAGCAAAAATACTGCTGAATGTATGTGGAATTTTACATTGGTCTGCTTTTTAGTCAAATATGAATAATCTATTCTCATTTTGCTAAAAAACAGGCTTAACCAGCCCTCCACAAAATTAGATTATATGGTAAAACTTGTTTTTACCTAATGTTCTTTCAATTAAAAACTGTTATGTGAAGTTGGTGGACTATACCCAACCGTGTGCTGGGTAGGCTGTACTCTGGTGGGCCAGGGGAGGGGAGGGGAGGGGATTGAGTCCTGATTCCTAGTGTTTGCCAATTACCATGGTGTAATTTTGTGATCTATTTCAAGCACCAACATTACATCATCGAATGTGGAGTTGAGAAGAAATGAAAATAGCACATTATAATATTTCTATCCCTCAGATATAATAAGTCAAAATAACCTCTTTAGCAAGATAAAAATAAGGTAGTAAAATAGTTCTGAAGTGAGAAATTATGAGTATTCCTCACCTTTGTCTTAATACGATGTATTAATTACAGTTTTCTACAGGTTAGTTTTTATCTGTGGTTATGTTTAACAACAAGCAGGCAAATTTTTGGATCCTTAACAGCAGGCTCTGGTGAGTCTGCAGGAGCCTGCTGCAGCTCTACTGGCTATGCCCCACCTAAGAAGGCTGTGACCAGAGAGCTTACAAGCCTCTCCGATGGAGAGCTGCATATCATCCTGTTTTATCTCAGCCAGCACATTGTTTTCTCCAACACTGGGTCTTCATTTCCAAAACAGCCTATTTAAGGAGCTCACATTTTAACCAATAGAACCATAATTTAATTCATAAGCAGAAAGTTGAATTTCTGGTTCATTTAGCAGTTTGCTTAGAATTCTGGGTTCTATGATCTTGTAATAAAATACGCTATGGGGAATAAAGTCCACCGTGTCTGTATGATTTTGTTAAAGTGACTTTAATAAATTGATTAGTGGCTGGGCGCGGTGGCTCAAGCCTGTAATCCCAGCACTTTGGGAGGCCGAGACGGGCGGATCATGAGGTCAGGAGATCGAGACCATCCTGGCTAACACGGTGAAACCCCGTCTCTACTAAAAATACAAAAACTAGCCGGGTGAGGTGGCGGGCGCCTGTAGTCCCAGCTACTCGGGAGGCTGAGGCAGGAGAATGGCGTAAACCCGGGAGGCGGAGCTTGCAGTGAGCTGAGATCCGGCCACTGCACTCCAGTCCGGGCGACAGAGCGAGACTCCGCCTCAAAAAATAAATAAATAAATAAATAAATTGATTAGTGCAGAATGGCACACACACACACATACACAGACATATACACACACACACACACACACAGACATACAGACACACAAAGACACTCGCACACACAAAGACACACAGACACACACCCAGAGACACTCACAGACACATGCAGACACTCAGACACTCACATACCCCTCCTCTTTTTACAGCCATGTCAAGATAGAAGGGTGACTTTGGTGATCAGCTGTGGATGAATAGCCAGGGATAAGTCTTCTTTCCTTGCCTATTTCAATGTATACTAGTGAAGATATTTATGATGCTTCTTCCTTGATTCTGCTGTAAGGAAAACACCGTGGGATTGTAGACGACTCTGGTTTGCTATAAACATCCAGGCTGTTCTGCTGACAGCTACAGATGATGAGTTTAAACTTATTCTACTCTCTGGGTATTAGAAAACATCCACTCGATGAGATATTCTTTTGTCATGGAATAGGACTTTTTTTTTTTTTTTGAGATGGAGTCTCACTCTGTCACCCAGGCTGGAGTGCAGTGGCGCAATCTCAGCTTACTGCAACCCCCACCTCCCTGGTTCAATCAGTTCCACTGTTTCAGCCTCCTGAGTAGCTGGGATCACAGGCGCGCAGTACCACTCCCAGCTAATTTTTTTTTTTAATTTTTTACTTTTAGTAGAGATGGGGTTTCACTGTGTTGGCCAGACTGATCTCAAACTCCTGACTTCAGGCAATCTGCCCATCTCCGCCTCCCAAAGTGCTGGGATCACAGGCGTGAGCCACTGCACCCCGCCGGAATGGTACATTATTATTGTTGTTCTTTGATACAAAAGAAATGTAGTACCATCAGGGTAGTAAATATCATTGATTCACGTGGGCTTGAAGAGATGCTATAATATGTTTTAGATTATTAAGAAGGCTCTACTTAAACAGGTGATTTTTTTATAATCATTGTGCCATGGGTGATTTAAGCAACCAGACCCTTTCTTTAAAACATAATTACAATTGCTTTCAACATATTTTTTTAATTCTTTTTTCTCCTTTTTCCATTTTTGATACTGCCAAGGGCATTTTTATATGTTCTATTAAGAAAATCCCTGCTGTGGCAGACGCTAGCAGCAAACACTCTAGAGCTGTCTGTTGTTTCTGCCTTGGATGAGATTTTATAGCATTATTGAGCATTTCAGAACATTATATCAGAAGTACACGCTGCAGAGTTTGGTTGTAAACTTAAGGTTTTCATTGCCATTTTAGAAACCTGCTTCCTAATATAATTTACTTTCAGTATCTGAAAATATTAAAAGACCCAAAGCAAATAAAACAAGAGCAGTATCTTTCTATTCAGTTTTGATTTGTGATGCCTTTTGATGATGGCAATCCCACATAATTAATAATGTGCTTTAGTTGAGAATCCTGCATTCTATAAGCTAGCTATGGAATTCACTGTACAAAAGGGGAAATGTGTTATACTTTTTTTCTCCATAGTTATTTTGAGCACAGTACCAAAAAGCACTAATAAAAATGTAGTGTGTCTGTTGACTTTGTATCTGGAGAATAAAATCAGCCAAACCACAGGAATGGAATTAAGAAGTGCCCCCTTCTACCAACCCCAGCCCCGCTCCAACTTAGTTTCCTTCAAATGCCCAGACATGAAATTCTGATCCACCAAAAATGACAGTGTCTAGAAATCTGAGTGTTCTGAACTAGAATCCTCACTGACCCTGCCTCCAGCCTCCTCCACCACTTTCTCCCCCATGGAATTTACCTCCCCATCTCTCTCCCTCCCCTCCCTCCTTCCCTCCTTCCCTTCCACTCCCTTCCCTCCCCCCATTCCCTCACTGTCTCTCCTTCCCTCCCCTCCCTCCCTTTCTCTCTCTCCTTCCCTCCCCTCTCTCCTTCTCTCTCCCTCCCTGTCCTTCCCTTCCCTCCCTCTTTCTCTCTGTCTCTCCTTGTCCCTCCTCCCTCTCTCTCTCTCCATCCCTCCCTCCCTCTCTCTCTCTCCCTCTCTCTCTCTCCCTGTCCCTCCCTCCCTCTCTCTCCTTGCCCCTCCTCACTCACCTGCCTCTCCTCTCTCTCTTCCTCTCTCCCTCCACCTCTCTTCCCCCTACCCCACAACTGTGGACTCTGAGACATAGGATCTGAGCTTCATGGCTTAAGGTAAACCTTATTCCCATCTTCATGGCAATCTAAAAATGCACATGCAGTTGCTGGTTGATCACGATCTACAAATGAACACCACTTGTGAGATAAATTCAGTGTGTTTTTATACTAATTCTGAAAGAAGTCTTTCTTGGACAGTATGGTTTTGCATCTGCCCATGAGTGTTGCAGCCAAAGGCAGAATTTCAGCTAATGCCGGAATTAGCCTCAGGAATGTCACAAGTTCTAGGCCAGAGTGAGCCTCTAGAACACCAGAAGAGATCTGCACGCGGTCACCACTAGACCAGTCCTATCGGACGCACAGGAATAACAGTAGTGGTGACATAGGCCACCTAAACCGCGAGCTTAATGGGAGTTAATGAGGACACTCGATGGTTCTCCTTTGTTGGAATACTAATCAGAGTGAAAATCAGCCATATCGTTTTCACATTCAATTTCACGCTGATTCAAGTTTTAATTGTATCGGAGTTTCCTTGAGTTCTTACCCCACAAATATTTTGGTAATTTCAGTCCTACATTAAGCTCTGAACTAAGCCCCTGGAAAGTGAGGAGGCATGAGCCCTGGTTCCTGTCCTTGGGAGACGGAAGTTAAAGCCAATGTTTGCAGGATGTTTCCTGCCTGCCAGACTCATCTAGAAGTGTGTGTGCACGTGTGTGTGTGTGTTCTAAACATATGTGTGGTCTGAACATATGTGTGTATTTTTTCTAAACGTAGACACAACACATACACACATTTATATCCATATGTATCCATTTAATCCTCACAACAGTGCTATGGGGTAGGTTGTACATTACAGCTCTGGAACCTGGGGCTGGAGAGATGAAGGAAGTCCCCAGTGAGACACAGGTGGAGAGCAGGAGCATCAGCCCCCACACCTGGCTTCAGAGCTGCTCACCCCGCCCCCCTTCAGGCCTTCTGTGTAGCTGAAGAGCTCTACATTTAAGTGTTAGGCTGGGCGAGACAAGCCAGTAATTTTCACACTATTACATCTATCGCTGGAAACTTTTCTCAACCAAAACAATGTTCCTGAATATGGTTGAAAGGACCCGACTGGGGACAGGGCATCTGTGCATGGATCCCAGGAATACTGGCACAGGCTGCTCCATATGTCTGTCTGGGCTACTGAGGTGGGATGGGTCCAAGTCCAGTCAGGAGGACAGGATCACACCTGGTACTGTTACGGAAAGAGTTGAATGCAGGAATCTGCGTTCAGGTATTAGAAGACCAGAGAAGCCCCGGGAGAGACGGGGAGCCCAGCCACAGTTGACAAAGGCAGGCAGGGGCATCTATCAGCTCGAGGGACAAGAGCCGGGGGCCGGGGCTGCCTGCAGGGGCCAGGGCGGATGTGTGGACACTGCAGGGGATGCAGCCTGAGGCCAAGAGACAGGGAGAGATGCCTGGTCCCTGCATCCCCATGCCTCTGCCCACCAGCGGAATCCTGTGGGCAGGGAAGCCACGCAGTATGCCTGGAGGGCCAGCTCCTTGCACCACGGTCCAGGGCAAGAGGAGTCCTATGGTCAATGGGCAAATGCAGTGCAAGGGGGCAGCGAGAACCAGATTTCATTCCGATGGTGGAGACATGGACCGGGCCCCATGGGGTTAGGCGTGGAAACGAGGGAGGAATTAGGATGATGGTCAGGAACGTAGCTGGGCCAAAGGCAGGTGTTGTCCAGATGGCAGACCTGTGCCCGTGTACAGGGAGCAGAGGAACTGGCAGAAACGAAGCTTCATGATGGGTAGCTGCAGGGATGCATGCCAATCCAGGCCAGGACTCGAAGACAGAAGAGATGAGGGCTGTGCTTCCTGCAGAGCGTGGAAGAATGTCCACACAGGTCAAGGGTGTGCAGGCGTGGGGGCCGACGAAGTATGAAGACCGCACCTCCCCGCTCAGCGGGAGCCCCTCCTGTGAGCATGCCTGGACCTGCACTGCCCAGTCCTGGCCTAGCCACAGGTAGCTGTTTAGATTTCAGTAACTAAAATTAAACACAGTGAAATGGTTACTTTCAGTCACATTACCTACGTTTCAAGTGCCCAATACCCACGTGGCCAGCGGCTACCCTCCTGGGCTGGGTGGCCGTGCACCATCCCCATGGTTGCAGGAAATCCTGTGGACCACACTGCGGGAACCGGTGTCTTCCTGGCCTCACCAGACTTGGCGTGACCGAGGGCGCGGGGCCACGTTTGGACCATAGGCACATTCCACGCCCTTCCACTGGGAAGAAGGTTCTAATCTAACAATGAGATTTCAAGTTCAGTCAAACTGAGCCCCGCCTGGCCTTGTAAAATCTTAGACATTTGGGGTGAGATTTAGGAGAGAGATGTTGCTGCGCTGGTGTGGCTGTGCCATCCCGCCTTCCTTGAGCTCAGTCTGCTCCCAGCAGACGCCTGTGCATCCTGCGGTTGACACACAGCAAACCTGCTGATCAAAGCCGTGGTCTTCCCGCAGGAGCCCCTTCCTGGGGCAGCTTTCCCTCCTTCCAGCCCATTGTTCATAAAAGAGATGGTGTGTCTTTCCCCTGAGGGAGAATGACCTCCTCTTGGAACAGCTCGTGACCCCGTTGCTGGGTGAATGCTCTAAAAGGTAGCATTCTCAAGCAGAACCTTCTCATTCTGTAGAAGGTTTCATGGGCTGAGAAATCATCCTTCTCTCTCCGTCGTACACACAGACGTAGAGCTTTTGTTGTGGAAAATAAGATACCAACACAGCTTATGAGATGTAAATATAACTTCTGTAAGATGGGAGTCTGAAGCTGTCTCATCACGTGAGGAGTGACATTCCACCAGTCTACTGGCAGGGATCGTAGCTGCTCACGGTCCAAAAATATGCCTCTAAATTGGGAACTGTGAAAATGCCACCCCACACAACAAAGGCGAGACTCCCCCAAAGGGTTCTAGACGCCACCTGCTCTGCTGACCCATGAGCGTGGGGTGCGCAGCAGAGTGAGAAGGCTGGAAGAGGAGATGCTAGGAGCTGTTGTCTCCACCAGAACAGAAACGATCGGGAGGCCTGGGTGGCACTGGGAGCCCCGTCTCTAGCAGCAATGGGTGTGTATCCTCATAACTGGCTCTGAAGCAGCACCTGGCTTGGGGACACTGGTTTACTTGTGGAGCAGTGAGGTTTCTGGTCAGCATGACGTAAGTTTGGACAAAAAATGGATCTAGTTCGGATGTTTAACCAGGCAGGGCGAACTCTGCTTGTCATCCAACAGAGAATAACATGTGTGTCCAGGTAGCACATCTGTGCATGTTACTATTGTCCACCACGGTGTGAATGTGCCGTCCATGTGTTGACTAACTTCTGGGACATTTACAAGTGCCCGATGTGTGCTGGGCACCATGTCTTGATCTGGGGGAATATGTGTGGTGGTCCTACAGGTCTACCAAGGAGTCAAAGCCCAGCATGTAGCAGACATAGCATCAAGAGATCATGGTGATGTGAAAAATGCAGAAGAACAACAAACTATGTTTCACTCACCATTTTTCTAGAGATGAAGTTGAAAATCACCCTTTTGTAGTTAGTGTTCCTGATGCTGGTCATTTGTTCGTGTGGGTACCTACTTCTGTCTGGCTGCATTGCCTTCTGCCTGGGGGAGTCTTAAACATCTTGGCCATGCAGGTTTGCTGGCGAGCGATTCTAACAGCTATTGTAGGTCGGAGAAAGTCTTTATTTTGCCATTTTTGATTTTTTTTTGGGGGGGGGGGCTAGATCTAGAATTTTAGGCTGAAGTGGTGTGTGTTTGTATGTTTTCTTTCAGTGCTTTAAAAATATGGCCACGTGGTCTTCTGGCTTGCATCATTTCTGAGAAGAAATCTGTTGTGGCTCTTATCTTTGTTCCTTCATACGTGATGTGTGTGCTCTCCTGGCTGCGTTTAAGATTTTCTCTTGATCACTGGTTTTAAGCAACTTGATTCTAAGTGACCTTGGTCTAGTTTTCTTCATGTTTTATTTGTTTTTGGGGGTTTGCTGAGCTTCTTGAATCTTTGGATTTGTCATTCTCATGAGACTGGGAATATTGTGGTCATTATTCCATGGCTTTTGTTGCTCTGCCCCCACCTCCTTTGGGAGCCCTAATGACTGCGTATCAGGCTACTCAAGGTCACCCCATAGCTCACTGATTCTGGCCATTTCTGTTTTTGATAATTATGTTTTCTCTGGTTGTTTCATTTTAGATACTTTGTTTATCTTTAAGTTCATTTTCTTTTTCTTCTGCAGTGTCTCATCTGCTATGAATCACATTCTGTGTTTTTTCATTTCATACCTTATAGTTTTCATCTATAGAAATTTGATTTGGGACATCTTCTGTGTCTTGATCTGTTGATGGTTTCTTCTGCATTCTCCAACAAATATGGAATACAGGAATGGTAACTTTTTAATATAGGAATGGTAACTTTTTAATGTTCTTGGCTAATTCTGTCATCCTGATATATTTTATTGATTGCTTTTTATTCCCATCATGGGCCTTATTTTTCCCCCACCAGACTCCCAGCCCATCTCTTCCACCCCTGGAGGACCCCAGGCTCCCCTTCTCGTGGTGGCCTGGAAATTCCCCAAGCAGAAGCCAGGGCGGCTGTGGTGCTCCCTGGCTGTGTCCTCTCCTTGGGCCACTGCCCTGTGCTGCCTGGGGCCGCTGCCTCAGCACCATTGTCTGTATATTTTGTTTGGGTTTCCAGTTGTTCCAAGGTGGGTGGTGGATACACAGTCCCTGCCACGCCATCTCTGGGGAAGCCTCCTTTCCCTCTTCGTCCAGGTTTTATCAAATCACCGAATGAGTCATGTTCCCTGAGGAACCCATGCAGAACTGGACCCTGCAGCAGCCAGGCCCCTTCCTTCCCAGTGGCAGGGAATCCCCATCCTGACCGGGGCCTGGTGGCTGGCCGCCTGCCAGGCTGACATGGGGGAAGGAGGTATGGGGAGGGCAGGGTTGAGCCAGGGCAGGTGGGCATCTCCCCGAGAGCACTGTGTGGGCATCCAGGTTGTGCCTTGGGAAGGTGTTGGAAGGGCTGAGTCCTGTGGCCTGATGTTGCATTTTCATTCCACCAAAAGAGGTCATGGGACTAGAATTGTGATCCAGTTTCCACACCTGCTGGTTGTTTGAAGTTAAGCAGTTCATGCCCCATCTTCAAATTGCAGTTTGTTAGGCTGTGCATTAGGGCTGCGCCTACATGCATTGCCCATATATGGATTTGTGCAACCAAGATAGTAATACAACTCGGATGCTACTGGTGTGTCCATGCTGATGATTCTACTTGGTTCTCAGATGGCATCCATGAGAGGCGTTCTCAGTCAGCTTCATTTCTGTTCTAGGGACTGAAGCGTACCCGGTTAAGAACTTTGCCAGAGCTCTTACTCTAGGCAGTGACCATCCTTGGTCTAGAACTCAGGTCTCCCAGTGACAATCCTCTCTCCTTTTCTCTACACAACTTGTTCTCAACTGCAGTTTCACCCCCCAGGGAACATTTGGTAGGGTCTGGAGCCATATTATTGCCACAGCTGGGGTGTGGGGGAGAGAGATGCTTTTGGAATTGAGGGACGGAGGCCAGGGATGCTGCTAAACGTCCTGCAACACCCAGGACAACCTCCAACAACAGAATTTTCTGGTCCCACACGTTGGGGAACACAGTTGCAGCTGGGAATCCCTGATCTGCACTTGTCTGAGAAAATGCTTGGAAGGCCATGAAGGACCATTGCAAATAAAATCTCAGTGTAGGGCATGATTGTGCCATTGCTGTTATAGCCCAGGCTTTATTTCTGTCAAGTCTAAAGGGGAATGCATCTCTTTGAATCCCTTATGTCATTTGTGCAACCATATAGTTGAATTTACCATCATGTTCTTTTCAGCCATTTGTTCCAGATACATGCAGTAAACATTTCTTTAGAGGGTGCGCAAGCTTTGAGGAAGCAAAAAATGATAGCATTTCACAGAGTACAGGCTCCTTTCTGGAGCACAAGTCTGAGCTAAAATGTGCTGGCTGCAAGCACACGTGGTGTGGATACTAACAGGGTGTTAAAAATTTAAAAGAATCGTAGTTTGTCTCCCATTCTGTTTGTGCATTTCTATGTATATAAGAGAACATCTTTCCAGGAACCAAACTGCCTCAGCAAATGGTTTTCAAATACAGTAAAATGCTCATAAATTTTTACGTCTAAAATATTCACCCATAGCGTATGTTTTTCAGTACCATACATATCGATGACTTTTCCATATATATCAATGATTTCTATGTCTCATCCATGGTGATTTTGTTTCTCTTTCCCTCCCACTCTCAAAGTTCAGCTAGCTGATCCCCTGCAAAAGGTCTGCAGCTTCGTTTTTCAGCAAAAAGGGCCCTGTTGCTATTAAGAACTGAGACCTTAGAATCCCGCTTTTGCTCTGGGCACATTGCTCTCACTTATTATTCAAGTTGCTGAAATTCTCTGCTTGCCACATTTTCTGCGAAGTGCAGATTAATGGAGGCATGGTTCTGTAGGGCCCAGAAGCAGCCAGGCGTTATCAGAGCTCTGGCGGCGGAGGGATCCTGGAATGAATTCCTGCAAACATTGCTCAAAATGTTTGTACGTGTCTGTCCCCGATTGCATTTGTTTTATTCATAAGGTAATTCTTATGAAAATAATTGGTCCATTTTAACAGCACAGATCTTTCTGGCACACACTGCCAGCAATCAGAGTGGCTTCATTTAGTGCATTCAGGTCCCGGGAAGGGTGAGGTAGCTGTTTTCTCTCTTGTGGCCCCACCCAAGTTCTGTTAAACTTGAGCAGAGGCCTAGACACGCGTGTGCAGCAGGTTGGCCCTCTTTTACTGTGGGTGGAGCCTGAGACCAAGTTCTGTTCATGGTAGGTTTCCAAGCTGGGACTGTTTTTTTGCCCTTCCTCTCCTACCCCTGTTCTCCCACACTGCTTCTGCTGACAGGGCTGGGTTTTACTCAGCTGACTCGCTTCATGTGCTTGGATGCTCCTGGAACAGTCATGTGACCTAGAATCAGCCAATCAGTGTGCTTCATCCACCTGGCGCAGCTGTCTGTAGAGATGGGCAATGAGCCACGTTGTTGATGGAATGACACTAAGCAACAGCAGCCGACGATGGAGCACCTGCCCCATGCCAGCCCCGGTCCTCCACTTTATTCGGGTCAACTGAGTGAATCTGCACGTCCACCCTGTGTAGTACCTCATGCCATCAGCATCCCCATTTTACAGACCAGGAAGCCAAGGCCCAGGGCTCAGCCTCGTTTACACAACTGGAAGATGGCAGAGCCAGGATTTGATACCCATGGGTCAGCCCTAGATCTGCTGCTCTTAACCACCAGGCTGTGCCATGTCAGGATGTTCTGAAACCTTCAGCTCTGCTTCTGCGAAAACTTTTCAGAGAGAAGCTTTCTTCCCCCTGGAGCTGCTGAGCCCAGAGCTATGGGGGTCCAGGCAGGCAGGAAGACTAGTGGGAGTGAAATAAGACGAGCTGAGTAATGAAGAGAGAGAGCGAGAGCACGTGAGCTCCCCTTGAGAGGAGAGAGTGGTTTAGCACCTGGATCCAGCTAGACCTGTAAGAGGAGAATCCCAGATATAACTATCCTCCTTCAACAGTTCAGCTTGGCCCAGTTTGATCTGTGTTTGTGGCTTTTCTACCAGACTTTCCTGTTGTAACCTAATAACCCAAGCTCAAAACCGTGGGAGTCATCAGTGTCTCCCTTGAGTTCAGTCCTTGTGTTGATTGCTTGAAAAGACAGTTACAGGCCGGGCGCGGTGGCTCAAGCCTGTAATCCCAGCACTTTGGGAGGCCGAGACGGGCGAAGCACAAGGTCAGGAGATCGAGACCATCCTGGCTAACACGGTGAAACCCCATCTCTACTAAAAAAAAATACAAAAAACTAGCCGGGCGAGGTGGCGGGCACCTGTAGTCCCAGCTACTCGGGAGGCTGAGGCAGGAGAATGGCGTAAACCTGGAAGGCGGAGCTTGCAGTGAGCTGAGATCCGGCCACTGTACTCCAGGCTGGGCGACAGAGCGAGACTCCGTCTCAAAAAAAAAAAAGAAAGAAAGAAAAGACAGTTACGGTTACAAGAATTCATCCCATCTCTGTGCACACCCTTTGAGCATGAAATTGGCTCCTCCTCTTCTCAGGGATGGGTTTGGCCATGGACTTTCTTTGGCCGACAGGATGTTAGTAAACATACTGTGAGCCGAGGCCTGGATGCGCTCTTGCATTGGGGTGGCCCTCTTTCACTGTGGTTGGAGCCTGAGACCAGGATGTGAAGGAACCTGGTGGAGAGGAGAACCAGCACCCCCTGCTGCCCCCAACACACACACAAATACCCTAAGACCTAATGGATGCATACCCTGGAGAAACCATATGACTGACACCTTCCCAGGTGACCCACCCCAGGCAAGACTTGCAGAAGAACCATGCAGCTGAACTCCGTCAAAATTGCTGACCCACAGATTTATGAATTTTGGAGGGGGGTGGTTACGCAGCCAAAGCTAGTGAAAAGCCTGCAGCGTGGTTTTATCTTACCACGTTTCTTTCCCTTTCGCTCCTGTCCCACCTTTGTTATATACTCATCACCTCACAGCTGGCCATTTGCAGATGTGTCCCTCCTCTAGCCTTGCCCTCACTCCAGATGCTGCTCTTGGTGTTTTCTCTTTGCTCTCCACTGGGGACGTATCTTCCTAAAGCACAGCCTTCATCAAGTCCTACTCGGTTGGCCAGGCTTCAGCAGACCCTCCTCACCCCTAGGAAGCAGCATCACCTGCCTAGACCATGTCCGAGGTCCCAACACTCACACTTACCACATAATATTTCCCCACCATTACCTCCCCTCAGAACAAAAACTTATCACCATGCCATGTATATTCCCACATTTTATTCTTTTGCCCTTTCATCCCCTTCCTGAAATGCAAATATGCACTCTTGTCTTTTCTGAACTTCTTCCCACCCCAACTCCCACTTTCTCCCTAAAGCCTCTGCAGACAACTATATTGGGCATTTTTGCTCCTCCAGATTCTTCTATCTGCAGTGCCCTCACTGGGCAGGAGCTCCATCGCCGTTTCTCCAGCCTGCCCAGTTCTCCATCAGGCCCATTTATCTTCTGCTGATTTGCCACCTTGGATGCCGAGCAGCCTTACTTGGCTTTGGTTTCCTTTATGACCTGGAGCCAGCACCAGCTTCACGCAGTCGGTCAGGAAGAACGTGGACCACTGTGCTTTGGGTGGCTCGCATGTGCTGGGTGTTCAAGGCCTCGTGGGCACTCTGGAGAGAAGGTACCTGTGTGCTCATCGGATCCCTAAGACCAGCCAGTGGGGGAAGAGTTGTCGTGACCCTTCACACCTGAACACAGAGGGCTCAGGGGCACGCCCAGCAGCCCAGCCGGGATTTAAACCCACTTCACCACAGTGTTGAGCCACCTTATCCAGGACCCCACAGCCCTCTTGAGGCTTAGCTGCAATGACAGGGGCCAAACCCTGTTTCCATCTCATCTATTTGCAAAGCAGATTCAATATGTTCAGAGAATAAAGGTCCCAGTGTTTTCTCCTGGGGCTAGGAAGAAAAGGCTATTGGGATGTACCTGTGAATGTCATATGAAAGCATTAATATGGTCACCGGCTGCCTGGTAAGAAATACGAATTTCATCCCTTTCCAACGGCAGCTTCGTTTCATGAAATGAATTGGCATGCTGCGCTTCATTTTCATGATTTTGGCAAAGGACTTGGGTTCTTCAAAATTGAAGTCAGCACCCCTGTTCCACTGTGAGATGTGCTTGGCAGCCGTGAGCTCCTAAAGATCTCCCTGATAGAGAATTGTATTCCATTAACTTTCTAATATAATTATAGGGTGACAGGGAGACCTGCCCAACTTTTTGTTATTTCACTCTCCAACACTTGGCTGGATTTGGGGTAGCTATTGTGGATCCCAGCACCACACTCTTTCCAAGAACATTCCCTATTGTGAAAGCATCCCGGCGGAGGAGGCTCCAGTTAGCACACCAGGGCCCTCCTTCCTCTGTGGATCCAAGCATGCACAGAGCCCATCCACTCTGCCAGGGTGGTGTTGGGTCCTGGAGATGCACAGCCGAAGAAGGTCCAGCCCAGGCTCCAAGGGGCAACCCCAGCCAAGGAGAGAGCTCCACGGTGCTCCGCCAGACGAGGCCCAGGTGTGAGCCCAGGGGTTGCAGGGTGCTGGTGAGGAGGGTGGCTCACTGGCCTCTTCTGCAGCCTCAGGGAAGCTGGTTCTCCATGGCGATGATGGAGGATTCTCCTGACTCTTGCACAGCACAGGTCACTGCAGGGTGAATTGGCCCGGGCCAGGTGCTACTGCCCATCTGGTGGGCCAGACAGCTGTCTGTGCTGCCGTGCCCAGGCTTGGGCCCTGTTTCTCTCAGCACTCGCCCCATACAGGTTTCCGTCGACATCCAGCTCCTTGGAACAGCACTGAATTGCTTCATTCGCACGTCTACACTCCATGTTCCTCTGATCCTCCCTTGATTGGAGAGACTCCCAACACACGCATCCACTAATTACACCGCCCCCTTGAGTTGAGACCAACAATCCAATGAATGCATCAGCTCCAAATTACTTTGACTGGATTAGGGTGCCAGAATGCCAGGCTATACCGTCTAACGTGAGAGAAGTGGGGAGCATTGGCCCACGTAGGTGAGCAATGCTTTCTTTAAACTTCCAGGATATCACCAGCCCAAAAAATTCATAAAACACACAAAAGAAACTCAGCTAAAGGCACAGTGTCCAATTCTGCTGCATTCCTTGTTTCGTCCTTCCACACCACCATGCTGTAAGCAAAATACACCCCAGAAACCTGCACAGTTACACAAATGGACCTGTGTGCACCGCAGCCCTGAGGCCCAGCATCAGACTTAGGGGCTAGAGAGTGATGGGCCAGTGCCCAGCCCGTGGGTGGGGACTGTGCATGACTGGTGGCATTCACACATGGACATCACAGTCCCAGGACAGGTCCCGTGTCCCCGTGGGGCCTTACCCTGTTCCTCTCACAGTCCGGGAAGCATTATCAGATCCAGGCTGCAGGAGGACAAGACTGACTGTAGCTCCGAACGCTCACAGCTCAGTAAAGCCAGTGTCTGGCATGTGCTGGCCTTAGGATTTTAACCATCATTGGAAATAAACCACTTGTGTGGTGCCACCTCAGTTAATAATCTGCTTTCTAAGATATAAAATTTAGGCCAGGTACAATGGCTCATGCCTGTAATCCCAGAGCTTTGGAAGGCTGAGGTGGGAGGATCGCTTGAGTCTAGGGGTTCGAGACTAGCCTGGACAACATAAGGAGATCTCATCTCTACAAAAAAAATTTAAAAAATTAAGTAGCCAGTTATGGTGGTGTGTGCCTGTAGTCCTAACCACTTATGAGGCTGAAGTAGGATGATCACTTGGGCCCAGGAGTTCAAGGTTCCAATGAACTATGATTGCATTGCTGTACTCCATCCTGGGTGACAGAAAGAGACTCTGTCTCTAAAACTAATAAAATAGTAATGAGATACAAGGTCCAGTTCCCTGGATATGGTAGATGCTTGAAGGGAGGTACTGTTTTATTCTCATGTGTGCCCAGTGGTGCCTGGCAGCTGACGGGCCTGGGAGTCATCAGTCAAGGTCAGCTAGATTTTCTCCTGTGTTACCTTCCAGGAGTTTTATAGTTTTGCATTTTGCATTTAGGTCTGTGATCCATTGTGAGTTAATTTTTGTGAAGGGTGTAAGGTCTATGTCCAGTTTTATTTCTGTGTCTGTGAATGTCCAGTTGTTTCAGCACCATTTGTCAAAAGACTATCCTTTCTCCATTGAATTGCCTTTGTCTTTTGCCAAAGCTCAGTTGACTGTAGTTACATGAGTCTGTTGCTGGGTGGGAAGGGGGCTTTGTGGGCTGGAAGAAGTGGGAAGCCTGAGAGTGAAGTTTTCCCAAGGAAGTGAGGGGTGAGGAATGAAATTTGGGTCAGGATCATTGGCCTCGGCTCACCATGTGATGGTTAATGAATACTTCTCAGCACAACTTTTAATTTCTGTATTTATTGGTTCTCATAATGGAACCTCCATTCATTCTAGCAAGTACCATGAGCTTCAGCCTCTGAATACATGAGAGGAGAATTTTAGGGAAATGGCCACAGGGAGTTTGTGTTTCAGCTTGCCCTTTAAACAACTGGAGTTGCAGTGATTTTCTGATTCTCTGCTCTTTCCTCATTCCTCCCTGAACAAGTATCAGAAGGAAACAAAATGCAAGCTGACAAGACAACCCTTCAGCAGGTTAATTTGTACTAGACCCTCAATTTTCCAGCTAGAAATCTAGCTTGAAACACTACTACTCAAACAACATCTATCAAAGCCCAACATCTGGGTCTCCCAGCTGCCAAGTTCACCCCGCGGAGACTTGTCAATACGCCAGTCTGCCTCGTAATTGAAGTACTATTCAAAGTGGCAAAGTCCTGTCCGTGGAAACAGTCTGCATGGGCAGTCACAACTAAGTATGGGTTGGAAAAAAATACAAGGTGAGGTCAGCTGTTCCTAATAGGAGTGTCTAAGCAATGCCTAAGTCTTCAAGCCATGGTTGTCAGGATATCTGTTTGTCACCCTCAGAGGCAAATGGAGGTGGATCAATCAATGATTCTGTGGGAGGAGAAGGGCAGAATAACTTAGGCAAAGACAATCACTCAGTGCCATTTATTTGCCTTGTATGATGCCGATGATCATGGCCAGTCTTGACCTAGTGTTAGCAGCAGTGGTCTGACATCACCGAGGAAGGGACCTGCTGTTGCTGCATTTCCCACGGCTGTTGTTCTGACCTCCAAAAAAGCAAAGCTCGGAGCAGGGTGACGTGAATGTGAACAGCGGCTACAACAGAGCTTCGTACCTTTTTGATGGAACAGAGCCATTTTTAATCTTGTAAAAGATCATTCCACATTAACTCATTTGTTCAGCACCTCTGTAAACAAACGCCTGGAGTTCACACGAGTTCCCTAGGGAATGATCCTTCTAAGTAGCTTTGGCTCGGAGACATCCCACAGTGATGATTGCTTTAGGATTGTTTCCATTGGAGTGAATTATACTTGAGGTAGAATTTGTACTGGGCTGATTTATCTTAAATTGCAGGATAAGTTCTAAAGTACAAGAAGTATGTACTCTGTAAAAAATGTCATGGGGCCTGACTGGTAGCAAGAGGACTGAACATGGAGAGATAAAAGAGAGAGAGAAAAAAAGTGGAGCTCTGCCGCTGTCAATATTTAATGCCCTTGTTATCAAGCCATAAGGTTGAAAATGCTTTTGATAATGTTTTTAGAACTAGGAGACCATGCTCCCGTCAGTTGTCCTCTGTATTCCTTGAGTAGTCTTTAAAAAATTGGAAGAATTTGTGGGTGCACCTGAAATAGTCACCATGGACCTTGCCATTCACAGTATGTCCTCAGACCAGCCTCATCATGTTTAAAGATGCAAAGTCAGGAAGTCAGTATGTCTAGCCATTTTAAATCAGTCACTTTTTTTTTTAATTCATTCATGAGTTTGGAAAAAATAATATGTTCTGTTACTTTACACTTTAATGCGTTTCTGTGCAATGCACTCATTGATGACTGTGAAATGCAAACAGGACTTTCCAGACCTCTGCTTGGAAGCTCCTGGGTATTAAGTCTGGGCAACCCCATCTCCTCCCAGCCTCACTAACACGGGTCCCCTCTCCTCAGGAGAACTGAGAAGAGAGCTTTGCACACAACAGCTCCACCCTTTCCAAGTGGGTGTTCAATTGCTTGACAGCCATTACTCTATCAAGCTCCTGTGCCTCTCCTGTTTGAGCAGATAGAACCAGGTTCAGACCCAGGAACAGCCCAGTGACTATTATTTAACAAGTGTATTACGTTGGTGCAAAAGTAATTGTGGTTTTTGCCATTACTTGGTTCAGCATTATCTGTGGCCCAGCAGTTTCTTTCCTGGATTTTATCCAAAAGAAGTTAAAGAGATGCAAGAGAATGTTCCAAGCCAGTTTTTTTGTTTGTTTGTTTGTTTGTTTGTTTTTCCCACAGAGGGAGACGACGGAGTCTCACTCTGTCATCCAGGCTGGAGTCCAGAGGTGCAGTCTCGGCTCACTGAAGCTCCGCCTCCCGGGTTCCCGCCATTCTCCTGCCTCAGCTTCCCAAGTAGCTGGGACTACAGGCACCGCCACCACGCCCAGCTAATTTTTTTGTATTTTTAGTATAGACAGGGTTTCACTGTATTAGCCACAATGGTCTCAATCTCCTGACCTCATGATCCGCCCACCTTGGCCTCCCAAAGTGCTGAGATTACAGGCGTGAGCCACCGCGCCTGGCCCGAAGCAGCTTTTAATGGCCAAACCAAAATTACTTTTGCACCAACCTAGTAGTTGTGATAAAGTGGCGTTAAACTGGAAATCTAACTTGACTTGTCACTCCTCCTTCCCCAGGGGGCTGAGCCCTGATTGCTAATGACCACAATCGAGGTTGAGTTGAACCCTCAGCCAGAGTTGATTCAGCAGATTGGCCAGTCCTGACATTAATAACTTGCATGGATGCTTTGCACACGTTAAGCAATTTCATATTCTCAGCAGTCCTAGGAAGAGGTTGCTGCCACCATCCTCAGTTCATAGGTTAAGATACCAATGCACAGCCATGAAGTGACTTGCTTTTTGAACTCAGTTTGAGAGCCTCAGAGTCCACATTCTAAACCACTGTGCTGGCCCACCAGGGGCTTCCAAAAGTACTTCCACATCAGCGTTATTTGGGGATGCCTCTGAAACATACAGTTCCTGGGCCCCTCTCAGGGAGAGTCTAAGTCAGTAGGTCATGGGCCCAAGGAGTTGTATTTTTTTAAAAAGTTTTCAGATCATTGTGATGATGGGCCAAGTTTGGGGGCTGCTGTTTTAGCTCACAAATTCCTGGCTGATGACCATCACGTGGGTGTTTTTTTTTGTTTTCGTTTTTGTTTTCCCAAAAAGAAAATCAAACGTACTAATCTATGGCCCAACAATTTTTTTCCTGTATTTTATCCAAAAGAAATGAAAGACATTCAAGAGAATGGTCAAAGCAGCTTTATTCACAATGGGTAAAAAACCGGAAACAGCCAGGTGACCAACAACGTACTGGGGTTCATCCACGTGGTGGAATTCCACCCAGCAACGAGAAGGAGCAGCCTGCTAGGGTGTGCAGCTGCATGGCTGAGCCTTGAAAACACACGAAGCGGAAGGGGCCTGGCTCAGCAGTGCAAGTCCACTTATAGGTGCCTCTGGAAGAAGTCAAACTAATTGGTGGTTTAAAAGTTGTCATGGTGGCCGGGCGCAGTGGCTCATGCCTGTAATCCCAGCACTTTGGGAGGCTGGGGCGGGTGGATCATGAGGTCAGAAGTTCAAGACCAGCCTGGCCAACATGGTGAAACCCTGTCTCTGCTAAAAATACAAAAATTAGCTGGACATGGTGGTGGGTGCCTGCAATCCCAGCTACTAGGGAGGCTGAGGCAGGAGAATGGTTTGAACCCAGGAGGCAGAGGTTGCAGTGAGCCGAGATCACACCATTGCACTCCAGCCTGGGTGACAGGGTGAGACTCCATCTCAAAAAAAAAAAAAAATTAGTCATGGTGTTTGCCTCTGGCAGTGGTGGGAGTCGGAGTGACAGGGGGCACTCCTGGCCTGAGCAGGCCCTGCCCACAGCACACGGCTGTGTAATTGTCATGTGATGAATCCAACCACAAGGCTCTTAAAATACCTCCCAAATCCTTAAAGAAACGTAAAGTTATATTCAGGATAATCAAAGTGCTAACAAAGATGGTTGAGTGTACTTTAGTCATATGATACAATTTGTGTAAGATTTTTTTTTTTTTTTTTTTTTTTTTTGAGGCGGAGTCTCGCTCTGTCGCCCGGACTGGAGTGCAGTGGCCAGATCTCAGCTCACTGCAAGCTCCGCCTCCCGGGTTTACGCCATTCTCCTGCCTCAGCCTCCCCAGTAGCTGGGACTACAGGCGCCCGCCACCTCGCCCGGCTAGTTTTTGTATTTTTAGTAGAGACGGGGTTTCACTGTGTTAGCCAGGATGGTCTCGATCTCCTGACCACGTGATCCGCCCGTCTCGGCCTCCCAAAGTGCTGGGATTACAGGCTTGAGCCACCGCGCCCGGCCTATTTGTGTAAGATTTGTGTGGTCATACTCAGGGTATATTTGACTGATTGGAATTCCTCACCCATCCTGGATACCAAACGTAGGCTGCCTGAAATCCTTGGGATCAAAGTGCCTTATTCAAGAATAACATAGAATTTTATCACTGACTCCATTGCAGTACGTTGGGCATATGGTATAGCCAATACCTGTTATATCATAGCAGGGTTTTGTTTTCTTTCTTATGTTGGGTTTTCTAATTACAAGTGTGTGCATCGTATGGATAAGCCCAAAGATAGCACACTGGTTTTCAGGAGAGTTTTCTATGTGATAAGTTGGGCCAACGCAGCTTAGATCCAACATGCCCAGTTTCACACAGGTTACTGTTGGGCTGTACACTTGGTTCTTAAGTTCATCACCTCCAACCCAGGTGGACAGTACAGCACTCTTGCCCCGAGCATTTGCAGGACAGGTGTTCTGAGCAGGCTGTGTACAACTTGTGATGCTGGTGAACTTCACAACTGAGGGCTAGTGAAAAGGAAAAAATGAAAAAAAGGAAGACAGCACAAAAGGGTGCCTGCAACTGTGCATCATGGAGAGTTTACATAATGGAAAGAATATTAAAGATACACACAAACTGTGATTTAAAGATACGCAAAAATTGTGATGCAGTCTTGAAGAGAGAAAGTGAAATTTTAAGACAAGTCTGCCATTGTCTCTCTGTTGTTTTGGCCCCAGGTACATATATTTCCTCTGTTTTTGTTGGTGGTATTGATGGTGGTGGTGTTGATGTTGATGCTGGTGGTATTGATGTTCTTGCTGTTGATGTTGCTGATGTCGGTGCCATTGCTGTTGATGTTGATGCTGATGTAATGGTGTTGATGTTGGTGGTGCCAATATTGGTGGTGGTGCTGCTGATGCTGGTGGTGTTGATGGTGGTGGTATTGATGTTGATGCTGATGTTAGTGGTGGTGATGTTGATGGTACTGATGTTGGTGGTGTCGATATTGTTGATGCTGGTGGTACTGATGTTGCTGATACTGTTAGTGGTGCTGATGTTGGTAGTGCTGATATAAGTGGTGTCAGTATTGTTAATGTTGGTGGTGTTGGTGGTGGTGTCAATATTGTCGATGTTGGTGGTGTTGATATTGGTGGTATTGATGTTGCTGATGCTGATGGTGGTATCAATATTGTTGATGTTGGTGGTGTTGATGTTGGTGGTGTCAATATTGTTGATGTTGGTGTTGTTGATGTTGATGGTGTCAATATTGTTGATGTTGGTGGTGTTGATGTTGGTGGTGTCAATATTGTTGATGTTGGTGGTGTTGATGTTGGTGGTGTTGATGTTGTTGATATTGGTGGTGTTGATGTTGGTGGTATTGATGTTGCTGATGCTGATGGTGGTGTCAACGTTGTTGATGTTGGTGGTGTGATGTTGGTGGTGTTGATGTTGTTGATATTGGTGGTGTTGATGTTGGTGGTATGATGTTGCTGATGCTGATGGTGGTGTCAACGTTGTTGATGTTGGTGGTGTTGATGTTGGTGGTGTCAATGTTGTTGATGTTGGTGGTGTTGATGGTGGTGGTGTCAATATTGTTGATGTTGGTGGTGTCGACGTAGGTGGTGTCGATATTGTTGATGTTTGTGATGTTGATGGTGGTGGTGTTGATGTTGTTGATATTGGTGGTGTTGATGTTGGTGGTATCGATGTTGCTGATGCTGATGGTGGTGTCAACGTTGTTGATGTTGGTGGTGTTGATGTTGGTGGTGTCAATGTTGTTGATGTTGGTGGTGTTGATGGTGGTGGTGTCAATATTGTTGATGTTGGTGGTGTCGACGTAGGTGGTGTCGATATTGTTGATGTTTGTGATGTTGATGGTGGTGGTGTTGATGTTGACGTAGGTGGTGTCACTATTGTTGATGTTAGTGGTGTTGATGGTGGTGGTATTGATGTTGCTGATGCTGATGTTAGTGGTGTCGATATTGTTGATATTGGTGATGTTGATGTTCTTGATGCTGATGGTGGTGGTGGTGGTGTTGATGTTGATGGTGGTGGTGTTGATGGTGGTGGTATTGATGTTGCTGATGCTGATGGTGGTGTCAACGTTGTTGATGTTGGTGGTGTCAATGTTGTTGATGTTGGTGTTGTTGATGTTGATGGTGGTACTGATATTCCTGATGCTGATGGTAGTGATGTTGATGTTGGCTGGGCTCTATGCAAGTTTGTTTTCCTGGTGAAGACTCAGATAGATGGTGGCATGCTTTGTGTCAGGTGCCATTTGGACTGGCAATGCCAAGGTGAAAATATCAGATGAGATGCCTGCTTTCATGGAGCTCACAGTCTAGGGGTGGGAGGCAGGCATATGATGAACAAGTCTATGTACAATGACAGTATCAGGAAGCAAGAACAGCCACGTACAGAATCAAAATATTAAATATTGAAAGATAGTATAGAACGTTTGGGGAAGGGCTACTTTAAATCGTATTGTCGGAGAAGACCACTCTGGGGAGTCCGCAGTTAAGCCAAAACCTGGATGGCAAGTTGAAGCAGTCATGAAAGATGAGGGATGAGCCAAGTCAGCAGTGGAGGTGGATGGAGAATCCTTCAGCCTGGAATGGTCAACCAGAGCTTGGGATTTCCCCATGGTAGAGACATAGGTGGAATCCAGTAGGTTTGAATGAAGTACGTAAATTATACTCTAGTAAGTCGTTCAAACCCATTTAATTTTAGCTCAGGAATTTTCCTGGAAATTGACCAAAGTGGACTTTTCTATCTCTTGACTGTTTCTAGGAGACGCTGAATACAGGCCTGTGTCAGTGCTGTAGCCCACACTCGCTGTGATCCTTTCCGGAGTTCCCTCGTCTGTGAAGTATGCTATGCTCTGCTTAGCCTAGAGATCTGTTTCCATCATATGCGAAGTGTGCTATGCCCTGCTTGGCCTAGAGATCTGTTTGGCTCCTCCTGGATAATGCCCACAAGTAACCTTTTAGTTCTCTGAGCTTTTTGCTTCTTACAGAGCAGTCTTCCCCTCTGCGGGTCATCACCTCTGTTGCCCCATAAAAATAAGTTGTTAGGAAACAAGCTGGAAAGTGGGTGCTGATGAGCTGCCTTAGGCAATGCCTTCATGGCTACAACCCATGTGCCGTTCCGGCTCTTCTCCTTCACAATGGCTGGCGGCTGCCAATGAGATAAAATGGCAAGTGGTCCCTTTGTGCCTCCCTGCAGGAGACAGGTTCCCAGGGGGATATCCACTGCACACAGAGTAGATCCCCACTCCATCTTGAGGCTGGTGGTCTTGTCTGGTTTAGTCTTCCTTCCTCTCCTCTCCTCTCATGTCTCTCTAGCCAGTCTTCTTGGATGGTAACGCTGGTCAGAGTCATGATAAACTTTCACTCCAAACCCTCTAGGATGACCCCCCCTCCAGAAAGAGAGCAGACCCAGTGTGCATTCTGCTACAGGTGGCCCCACTCCAGTCCTGGGAGAACAGTGGCCCATACAAATGGCCATGGAGGCAGGTAGATGCCCCTCAGATCCTGGCCCGTGGTCCTCAGTGTCCCCCACAAACCTCCCCCTGAAACAAGACCTGAACATTCTGGAGCGGACTCTCCAGGTCTGTGTTGTTGTGACAGCTCAACAGCTGCACTGCCAGACAAAGAGCGGGCTGGGGAGAAAATGGTCATCGAACTGCCGCCCATCGCACACAACTCCAGGAGCAGGTGGAAACAGGAGCGCTCAGTGGGGCCGAGCTAGCCTGGGTGTGAGCCCCTGTAAGTTCTGGAGGCTGGGTCCCAGGTTCTGACTTAAAATCACGGCTGCTGTTCATCCTCAAACTCAAGAGAAGTTTGGTGTCAAATGTTGCTTTCATCCTCCTCCTTTCTTCTAAACTCAATAAGGAGACCCCCACCTCTGCTGGCGCATGCTGTGCAAATCGCTGAAATCTACCAACTTGAATAGACTTAGAAAATCATATGCTGCTACAAAAGAAACCCATAAATGAATCTTTATATTTGAAGTTTTTTCACTTAACAAATGCATTGTTATCCATTATCCTTTCAATACTTAACAAACAACTCATAATGAAATACAGAAGGGCTCAATTGGAAGGCTTTTTTTTTCTTTCCAAAATAGCTATTTCCTTGCAGGTAGTAATTTTGTTTCAAGAAGAGCGATGTTTAGCACCAGACTTTTTAATAAAATATGTGTGAGAGAATAATTCTTCTAAAACATTCTGTATCTACAAAAATCTATATGTGGGAGAACTTGAATTATTCTCTAATAGATTTTATTACATAGCAGTTAAGAATTTCTCTAAGAGACATCTAGTCAAAGGCATCAATTTGGGGTAACAAAGCATTGGAGAGAAAGGGACTTATTGAAAACTGGCGTTATTTGCTATTTTGTGAATTCTTTATCTGTTTCTCTAGCTATCATTTTCTTCTAGAAGGTGGAGCATCTGAGGCTGTGATTGAGTGTGGTAGCGCCTCGTGCATGCCTAGTGTGATCAGCTGCAAATGACTGAGCTGACGTTCATTCGTCCAACCTGCACTCTTTGGCATGGGCCCTCCGCCAGATGCCATGCCCTGCACTGGGGAAACTGAGGCTGGAAGAGGTCTATCCACAGGGAGCCACCTTGCATGGTGGGAGTAACAGGGGCTGAGTTCAAGGTTCAGGGGCCCATGGCAGGGGCAGGAGAACCAGGGCAGGGCCCCCAAAGAGCTGTTCTGATAAGTTCACATGATCCTATAGGAGCCGATGCCATTGAGGTATGAGGACCAGAAGGAGAGGGCAGTGGTCTCATCTGTTTCATTCGGGACTTAATGTTGAGTCTGTGATGTGTCAGGCATGGTTCTGGACCTAGACCTTCAACCAGGAGAAACATGGCCCAGGCCCTGGAGCTCAGGTGCTCAAGGGGGAGCCGAACATGAGGTTTCCCAGGTTAACTACAGCACAGCCTAGGAACCTCCAGGAGGAGCTGTGGGAGGAAGACCAGACACATGGAACCTGGAGACCCCCGTTCATCCTGGGAGGTCACCCAGGGCTCGCTTGATAGTAGCAGCTGTGCTGCAGGGCGGCCCGGGACTGCCCAGCGGGGGAGGAGGCAGGAAACAGATGAGGCTCTGAGGTGGGATCAGCCACTCAAGAAACTGAGAGACTGCAGCCTGGGCGACAGAGCAAGACCTTGTATCAGAAAAAGAAAGACAGAAGGTAAGAGAGTCCTGGGCAAGCCGGGTGCTGTGGCTCATGCCTGTAATCCCAGCACTTTGGGAGGCCGAGACAGGTGGATCACCTGAGGTCAGGAGTTTGAGACCACCCTGGCCAACATGGTGAAAACCCGTCTCTACTAAAAATATAAAATTTAGCCAGGCATGGTTGCAGGCACTTGTAATCCCAGCTACTCGGGAGGCTGAAACAGGAGAATCACGAACCCAGGAGGCGAAGGTTACAGTGAGCCGAGATTGCGCCACAGAACTCCAGCCTGGGCAACAAAGTGAGGCTCCATCTCAAAAAAAAAAAAGTCCAGTGCAGCAAGCCAGGGACACACAGCAGGAGAGACAAAGGGAAGGTCCAGGTGCTTGGAAGGGAAAGCTCCTCGAACATTTTTTTTCTCTAGGTATTTCATTATGAAAATTTTCAAACTTACAGAAAATCTGGGTGAATTAAGCAATGGACATCTATATACCCACTGTCTAGATTTTATTATTAGCCAGGCACAGTGGCTCACTCTTATAATCCCAGCACTTTGGGAGGCCAAGGCAGAAGGATCACTTGAGGCCAGGAGTTTGAGACCAGCCTGGGCAACACAGTGAGACCCTGTCTGTATATTAAAAAAAAAAAAAAAGTAAAAATTAACTGGGCATGGTGGTGCATGCCTGTATTCCCAGGTATTCAGGATGCTGAGGCAGGAGGATCACTTGAACCAGGAGGAAGTTGAAGCTGCAGTGAGCCGTGATCATGCCACTGCACTCCAGCCTGGGCAACAGAGCAATACCCCATCTCAAAAAATATATATATATAGAATTCACATGTTCCTGTGTTTGCTTCATCCCATATCTGTCCTCTGCCCATCCCTGTATCCATTTTACTTTTTAATGCATTTCAAGATAAAAGTGCAGATGTCAGTATACTTCACACCTAAACACTTCTGTGTGTATCTCAGTAGTGTTCAATATTCATTTACATTAATGAAGCAAAATTTCATGGAGAAAAAGGCATCCATTTTAGGCATGCATTCCCTGAGCTTTGACAAATGCTTACATTTGGGTGACCAAGACTCCAATCAAGATGCAGAACATCATTCTAGAAAGTTCTCGTGTCCTCATGCAGTGAGCCCCTCCTCTGGCCCCAGAACAGCCACTGTTGTGGTTTCTTCACTGTGGTTTTGCCTGTGCTGTGTTCTTTGGATGTGCTGTAGGCTTGGTTTGATGTTGGCTCTGCCTCTGCCAATGAAGACACTGCATGCAGCTTGGGCTATGATGAGTGAAGCCGCTGGGAACTTTCTTGTGCAAATCTTATTGTGGGGAGGTGGTTTTTTTGGTTTTGGGGAATTTTTTTTTTTTTTTTTTTTGCTTTTCGTTTTTTGCTTTTTCCAGGTGAAAGATCTTGCCTTAAGTCTCTCTCATCCAATGTTAATATCAGCTGTGAATAAGCCTCTTATACTCACCGTTGGCGTGATATTTTTCATCTTTTGACTGTCCACCTGTCTGTGTACTCACAGTTTGTCTCTTATGAACAGCATGTCTTTGAACCTTGATTTTTTTCCCCATCCTTTCTGACAACCCTTGCCTTGTAACAGGATTCCTGATACTTTCTAGTATATTACTGGTGGGGGTGGAGTCAGGTCTAACACTTGTATTTGTGTCTTTGTGTGCTCTGCTCTGTTTGTGATGTCTCCTTTCCTGCTTCTTTCCTTTCTTGTGTTAATTTGTTTTAGAATTCTGTTAATTTATCTATAGGATTTTTAGCTCTACCTCTCTGCACTATGTTTCAGGGGTTGCTCTAGGGATTACAATATACATCACAGGCTACTGAAAGATTTGGGGTTTTTTGTTGTTGTTAAAAAAAAGAAAAAAGCAAGTCCACAGCTTGTGAAGACCAGATCGGATGAGCAAATAAACACATGAGACCAGCGAAGTATTCCCGCCGGTTGGCCGGTTGATTTTCCCGTTAATTGAAAAAGGAGTTTCAGAATGTTCTAGCTCAGATGACCACAGTGTACACTGAAACTCTTCCTACCATGGAACTGTATTGATAGTGTAATCAATAATGCTATACACACTCAGATCAGAGACACACGGCTCCGGCTTCCAGTGACACCTTTGAGAACTGTCTACTCACTGCTGAATTTTAAAATATCTACTCTTAATATACAAATAACATTGAATTTGAAGATGAACTCCCAGGACCACATAGTGACCCTCCTTCCCTGTTACAATCTGCAGGTAAGCCTCGCATGGCCACAGGAGGACCTCCCAAAAAACACACATGGTTTAACCAGGATCTCCAGAATCTCTGTCCAGGATGGTCCAATCTTTTGGCTTCCCTGGGCCACATTGGAAGAGGAATTGTCTTGGGCCACACATAAAATACACTAACGGAATAGCTGATAAGCTAAAAGAAAAACGCAAAAAAGTCTCATAATGTTTTAAGAAAAGCTACAGATTTGTGTTGGGTCATATTCAAAGCCTTCCTGGGCCGCAAGTGCTCTGAGGGCCTCGGGTTGGACGAGTTTGCCCTAGCCCTTTACTCCAGCTGTCTTCTGCAAAGGACAGGGAACCTGGCATTCGGCCCCAGCTTCTCTCCTCGGAATGAGTTTCCTTCCAGGAGAGGATAGAACCCCACGTGTCCTGAACCTTGAGTAGGAGAGGAGGGCGTATCGTGACTTACTGGCAGCACGGCCTCCAGGCTGCATGGTGGGGGTAGGTTTCCATGCTTACGGTGGTCCTTACTGCCCATGAAAAGGAGCTTCGGACACCCAGGTCCCTCCCGAGCCTCCCTGTACTGTGGTTGTGGAGGTCAAGCTGCCTGTGGTTGTGTTTTCGTAGCTCCTGGAACCCTGGTTGGGGAAGCCAGTGGGTACCTTTGCCCACTCTTCTCAGCGTCAGGCAGTCAGGAGCATCTGGGTTGGGGACACAGCCCCAGACCCTTTCGCTGCTCACTCTGGCCAGGTCCTTTCACCCTCTATGCCTCAGTTTTCCCACCTGGAAGGATAGCAGTGCCTTTTGCTCTGACCTGTTGAAGGTTATGTAGGACTGGGGTGCAGTTGTGCCTGGCTCAGAACAAGGAATCAATGAGCGGCAGCTGTGACTTCATTCTCAGCGCCTCCTTTCTACCCTGCTTTAAAGAAGGCGAGTGTGGGTGTGCTAGGGGGACTTAAGGTTGTGGGCCACCTCTTTAACTGGTCCCTGATGCTTCACACAGTGTCCCTGAGGTCACAGAGGGAGGAGGGCTCCAAGCCGGAATTTAGACCTCAGCCTGCAGACACATGACAGATCCCGGCCCACAAACGTAGGCCGGTACCACCTGCCATCCCACGAGGGCAGGAATATGGGGGCGTCGACCTTGAGCTCCTCACCTCTGTGCTGAGCAGACACCAGGAACAGGGCTTATGAGCGAGGCTTTGGGGACGACGAGGAGACCCTGAATTCATCTCCCTGAGCCGGATGCCTCTGAGTGCTCCTGCCCGCCCCCACTTGTACCATGGAACCTTGTTTTCTCCTCCCCCAGATGTGGGCGTCGATTCTGTCTGTGACAGGGGTGGCCGGAAGGGTCAGTGGCGCCATCATGCAAAGCGCCCAGGAGGCACGGGCACAGCTTACATGTCCCTGAGTCATGGACTGAGCCATGAGAACTATTATTATTAGTTTTATGACGACTCTCGTTGCTATGACAACGACCCTGGGTGTGAGGGCTGTCACTTCCCTGTCGGAATCACCCTGGCGTCCTCAGCCAGGAGGAGGTGGCCCAGCCAGAGCAGGGCGTTCCCTGGCCTCAGGATAGTCCTGTGTGTCAGTAACATGTTCACACTACTGTTTGTTTGTCAAATAATGGAAGTATCATCATAGGCTACGCTGGGAAATGGAAATTAAATTTTTCGGAGGATACATGGTGGTCATAAAGGATGGGCACCAAGGCAGGCACGTTGCACAACAATCACCAATTCTGAAGCCATTGCTCACTCGCGTTCCGAATTGCAGCGTGAATTAAGATGCTTGTTTGGGAATAGAGTCCCCAGTACTTGCTCATTAAAATTCCACATCACGGACGTGGAGAGGGAGAGAAACGAAACTCAGTGTCTTCCCATCTGGGTGGCTGCCTGTGCTTACTGTGGGTCCTGTCTCAGGCCCTGCAGCTTGCTGCAAAGAGACTTGAGTAACCAGGTATATTTGTTGTGCTGGGGAAACACAGAAGGAAGGGAATGCCTGCGTTCTGCAACGTGTGCTCTTTCCTCTCAAGACGTGGAGAGGAGAAGACCTCTGGGAGGCACAGACACTTGTGTATCATAAGATGGTATTCGCATGAAGGCAGGGCTGTGAGACTCACGGGAAGAGGAACTGTCTCTACAGTGTTAGGCAGAGGCATTTTCTGGACATGTTAATATTTAGTCTTTATAAATTCTGTTTCCTTCATATCGTTGGCCTGTCAAGTACTTGACCTATAGCCTCACAGCCCATCCGGAATGAGCCTTGAGGTTGAACTGGCACTGGGACCTCCAGCCCCCAGTGTAGGCACGCCCTCACCCACACGGCCGCTCTTGGTGTGGAGGCAGGAAATGCAAACTCTTCACGTTCCTGGGGCACTCGGCTCTCTTTGCAGCAGTGTGCTAAGCACGTCTCTCCTTGACATCATGTCATTCGTGTCCACAGCAGCCAGGCCCCTGGGAGTGGCCCTGGCGAAATGGGGAGGAGAGAACTTTCTTCTCCAACAGACGGTTCATGATTTCTAAGGTGTTCTCTGGTTAAGACCAGAAACACGTTTCTGTAGAGCCCAAAACAGGCCACATCCGCTCCTGCTCTGAGCTACGATAGACTCAGGCTGGGGGAGGTGGTGCTGCCATCCGCCACCTCCAGTCTCCTTATCTGATGTTTAGAGCTTCATAGTTTAAATGGCAATCATTTCTTGAAGCCTGCAGCTTGCGATAATACAGCTAATACATTATTACATCTGGCTTCCATGCAGAAGAGCGGCTAGAGACGAGTGGAAAGAGCACTGAGGTGACTGAGACAAATAGAGTGTGGCCTACTTGGGAAATGGTGAAAAATATTGGTGTTTACCTGGCTACTTACTTAGCCACGGAGAGTCCAGGTGCAAAGAATTTATTAGGTGAGCGATGCAGCTGGAACGAGGCCTGGCTGAGATTCAGGAGATGGCTGCTGCTATCTCTGCCCCCTCATCCTTGCTGAATCTCAGAACCTTTGGGCCTGCATCTCTACAGCCCAGAGATGCTGACTCTGGTTGCCCAACAGAGCCGTGGTGAGGCTCAAAGGCCACACAGAAGGAGCATGTTCTGGAAAGCATGCCATGCCCTGTGAACTAGAAGAAGGTACTAGAATACTAGCTATCTTCACGAGCACCACCCCTGCTGCTGCCTCCACCATTCATTAGGGAGCCACTCATTATGGGATCGACCACCAGACTCATCTAACGAAACTTTTGTGTTCTCTCCTTTCTAGGTAAGTGATTCCGGTGCTAATGCTGGACACGCATGTCCTTGTACATACCTGTTGCGCCTGCGAGAACATGTTCTCCACTCCCCCGGCTCCTCTGAGGATGCCTGAGTGAGGACCCCGCGTAAAGTAAGATGAACTGAGTGGGCGCGTTGGCCCAGGCCGTTGTCCTTTAGTGGGCGTGTGAGGGCTGTGGGTCACAGTTTCTAAGACTGATGGCATTGCATGATCTTTCCTGGTCAAACTTGTGCACATGAAGAAGTAGGGTGGGGACAGGGGCAGGATGAGATAGCTAAGCAGTGCACCAGAAAAAAATCAGTTGACTTGGACGATCTAACCTGAGAAACCATCATAGAAAATGATGGAGCTCTGCTCCAACGCAGCATCTGCAAGGCCCAAATGAGATAGAACACAGAGTTTCCACGTGAACTTCAAAACCGGCTCCCACTGTGAGGTGCTTGTCCCGTTTTAGCAACCTGGTGATCTAGTGTGTCTTTTTTCCTGAGTGTAGCTTGGAAGCTTCCATCTCTAAATCTTTAACATTTTCTGGGAATTTGCTTTCTGTTTCCCAGGGTTGTCCTGGGACTGGCCTCCAATGAGGCAAAGGTTGTTCTCTTCGTGTAGCCACTGGTTCAAGAAGTGTTTTGGGTTAAAATGTTAAAAATACATAGCTAGAGATTATTTTTCCAGCTCATTGAAAGAGGAGTTGCAGATGCAACGTTGTCTGTGGTTATGTGGTTAAGAAGCGTTCCCTTCACTCCTGAGTCATATGTGAAAAATCTTCCCTCTGACCCTGATACTGCACAAGTTGTCACTGTTGGTGAGACTCATATTTGGCTGTGAGCTTCCTGGTGTCCAAAGGATAGAGGAAAATAAGAGCATTCAAAACAGTCACCAACATCATGAAGGAGAAACTACCATTATTTTCTTTTTTGTTACTGGTAGATATTACTCTTACCAGAACTAACTTATTCCGTAAGAATTATTCTGTACTAGGGCTCCTATATTGGAGATATCAAATAATATATTAAACCACATTCTTAACATTTCTGGAGAAAACACAGTGGAGGGTTCCTTGTGGCGGTTTGGGGCAATTTATTTACTAAAACAGTGGGACATGGAAGTGTCGCTCACCGTGAGCATGTCTGCAGGCCAAAGATGATTATGCCTAAATGAATATTCTTTTATTGGCTTGATGGAATCCCAGGAGAACCTGGAATACCTCAAAAAATAGACGCGTTATAAATACTGTGATCGGTATTCCTCCCAGCCAGACCTTGATGAGAATTAGACAGGAGGCCCCTTGCCTGGGGTCGGGCTGCAGATGTCCTGGGGTGTTGGTGGATGGAACAACTGGCTCTAAGAAATGGGACATACATGATCAGGGTGAGATCCTTTGGGGAGAGAAGCAGCTCAACTTGGGCCCACAGGAAATGTGTTCATTCAGAGTTGCAGGTGGAGCAGCAGGTGAGTCAGGCAGGCGTTGATTAGATCTTCAATCGGTTGCTCCACGTTGCGAATATGAAGGACTTGCTTTTGAAAAAGGACAAAGGAAAATAGGAAAAGAGGTCGTAAAAGTAAAGATAATCAGCCAGCATTACTAAAAGTGAACAGAAAATTTCTTCTGAAACAGCAAGTGAGTGCGGTATTTGGGATCATGAATGCCGAAGAGTAAGTGTGTCCTGGATGTTGGCATCGGGTCGTCACTGGCCCTCAATCTCCTCAAGTCTCATAGAAGGGTGTAGGTCGTATGTTAGAGGTCATACGTCATAGGGACATAGGTCGTACTTCAACCTTGAATTCAGGGAATAGCATTTGGCTTCAGGGTAACTGACTCCAATGTGGAATGAGCCACATTCTCTATGCATTGGGATAATACTTATTTATCATTGAATACATTATTATTAACTAATGATATAAATTACATAGTTACTGTTTATTAAACAATTTGTATTGAATATTATTCAACATGTCAAGCCCGTGGGTACAGTGGACACAATTTTCTTGTGAATTTCATCTGAGTATCGGCATCTGTTCCCACGGTGTGAAGGTGTTCTTGCTGTCTGAACGCTGCGTGTCTTTGGCTCACCCAAGCGGGGAGAAGAACATGAGTCAGGTCAGCCAAAGAGGCCTTTGCTTGTGGTCTGGTTTTCTGTAGGGGCCAGAGATATGCCCCCATCCCACTCACCATCCCTGGGCCACAGCGGCCTTCCCCATGTCCCATTGTTGGACCAAGGCACGCCTGTCTTGGGAACAAGGACCTCACTATTTGCAACTTTCTTGGAGGGCCTTCAGGATCTCAGAGCTCTGTGCCTCAGATCCTGCAGGTAGCACTGAAGATTGGAGGCTGTTCCAGTGGGGCTGGCTCCGTGGCCGGCCACACACTGGGGCCTGAGCCTCTGCTGCCCTCTGGGCTGCCCACGTCTTCCTCTGGCTGAGACTGGCTTATCCTGAAACTCAGGAGGTTCGTCTCTCAAGGAAGCCTATTAGATACTCAGATGTTCAGATTGTGGTTTTTTTTTTCACTGTCTCCAGAGACACATCTGCAACTGAAATGATGCTTGGGATGGCTCCTTAAACATGACCTTTGATAGAGGTGGGGTGTTTGTGGTGACATCCTTGGCCTTCCTTTAACTCAGGGGCTCTCAACAGGGGGGTGGCTTTTGAAGTCCATAGAGGTTATGACTGCCCAAGATCCCACCATAGGCAATAGATCCATTTTGTCCTGACCGCGTTCCTCCAGGTGCGGACACGTGTGGTGGCTGCTTTAGATCCACTTCGTCCTGACCACGTTCCTCCAGGTGCAGACATGTGTGGTGGCTGCTTTTCAGCAGAGCAGAGGATCCAGGCTGCAGCCCCTTGTTAAACACCCAGCCTCACCTGCATGTCAGGCACAATCTGGACGTTGCAGTGACGGCGTCTTTGCCACATGCGAATCTGACTAATGGCCTAAATTGGTACCAGAAGAACAATTATGTGGACTCTTTCCTGAGGGCTGTGCGTGGTGGCGCTACCCTGGATCTCGGCACAGAGTCGGTCAGAAAGCACACGTTCCGCTTCCATACCCGCCCCCGCGTCCTTATCACTTTCACCGTTTCCTCCCCAGGGGCTTGATTTAGAAGAAGTATCTGGTTTAATGGAGAAAATAGAAGATGAAACAGCAAAGTCAGGCCACTCAAAGTGCTGCGAATGTGGGGGAAGGGGTTTCTCTTTCGTTACACGGCTCAGTGTTCGTGGTTCGCTCTTTAACATTTTGCTTAAGATGTAGGGCTGGAGGCTGTTTTCCTGGTGGAGGTTATTTTAAAATCCTCCTCTGCTTTCAGTCATGTCTGGGAAGGGAGGCAGGTGACGCGAGCAAGGCTCATCGCGTGGATTCGGTTCAGTGTGAGGTGTTTCGCCGTTTACAACAAAGTAGTGGCTAAAAAAAGTTAAATGAAGATGAGAGCAGGAGAGAGCAGCACCGTCGTCAGCCTGGCCTTCTGCTACCGGCCTGTCTAGAGGGTGGAAATGAACCCTGAACCCTCCGAACGCAGATTCAGTATGTTTCAGAGCGTGTCTAGGAGTTAGGCGTAGCTTCAGGACGGCCCACTTTGGAATCCAGTCAATGGGAGCGTAGTGTTAAGTTCAGGAGTGAAAGGTTCTGAGGGCGACTCTCTCTTTCGTCTTTGCAGCCTGTGATCGTAAGGAGAGAAATTAGCACTGCAGATGAAGGAGGCTGGCGCTCGGCTTTGGGACTATGCAGGGGGCCCCAGTGTCAGCGTGGACCAGGGAAAAAGTGCCCTTCCTAACGCTTGTGCCCCACTCAGCACTTGCTTAGGAAGGTCTGTGCCAGGGCCAAGGGGCATGGGTATGGCCACTTTTATTCTTTCCTGTAGAATCCATGATTGACCCTGTGCTTGGCATCCTGCCTGGCAAGCCACAGACGCTCAGTGCAGGTTGGCGCGGAAAAGAAAGATGGAAAGAATTGGTACATGAGCGTCTTCGCTCCTAAGACGCTAGTATTCTCGTGTGATTTTAGGGAAATTCAGTCTTCACGTTTGCTTCTGTTAAGATGAATGGGTTTATTGATTGCCCCACAGTACATGAAGGTCCACATGGTGTTTCCGTTCTTCCCTATTAATAAAAGTGGAAAATCTCTATTGATGTGTTGAGAAAGGAACTCAGACCTGCAGGAATCTGCCAGGTCCATTCAAAGTCTGGAGATGGTACCAAACATGGTGGCTGAATTAGACAACTGCAGTTCAAGTATCACAAATTAACCTCACACTGGATGGGATTTGAGAGTCATTTGCTCCCCATAAGAATTCTGAATGTGGAGAACAACAAAACCAAAGTGACTTTATTATTTGCGTTAAATATTTACACAGAGGGGAGTAAACAGCGTGTGACACCCTGTGACAGAAACGAATCTTTCCCAAAATGACAAGTTAGGAAACGTATGCGTCCGGTGGAGAGTCAAGACGCTCGTGCATCTTCTTTGCATATGTGGTGCAAGCAAAAAGCAAAACTGTAGACAATTCTCTGTCCTTATTAAAATCCAGTTACAGTAATAGCTCAGCCTTAAACTTGAAACATTATGAATGCAATATAAATGTTTAAACAGTTTGGTTGCATAATTCTTCAGTTCACATTTCCTACCATTGGTGACCTGGTTCTCAGTTGTCGCTGGCTTTCTGGGATCTGTTTGGTAAAAGAAATTTGAAGACCATGCTACTGAATACATCACATTGTATCCACATTATTATTTTCTTTCTCCCTTGAGGATTAAGCTTCCATTTTGGCAACTTTGCCAGTTGGGCAGAATTGTCATCAGAGAATTAATTGTATCAAAGAATTAATTCAGTGGATATTTATGTGGTTCCTACTAGGTGCAGGTCATTTTGCTGTATTTACTTATAGAGATGAGTCTGCCTGCAGGAGCTGGGGAAGGAAAAGTCAGAGCCAGCTCTAGCGTCGGGTCGACCTGCGTGTGATGAGAGCAGCAACTCACGAGAGGCTTTCTGGGGTCTCGAGGGGAGGACTATTCATTGGGACTTGCTGTGTCTAACTCACTCTGGGTGGGAACTGCTGGGAGAAAGGAGAGAGGCTGGAGGGTGGTGCTGGGTAGGGTTTAAACATCTGAGAAAGGAACCATGGACCCTGGAGGTTTGCAGAATACTCAGATTTGAGCAAAGAAACAGCAAGGTCCACCTATTCAGACGTGAGGCTGTGGATGCCCCAGGCTGCTGGAAGGATTAAAATTACTCGAAGCGATGGCTCGTAACCACGCTGGCTTTCCAGCAGTGCAGCTTCAGTGAAATATGCTCCATTTTGAGACTTTTGAGTATTTTGTTTTCCTGAGCGAGTCCGCAGCGTGTGTGAGATTGTTTAGCAGAATGTAGTTTCTTGAGTCAGATGCAATAACTAAAAATAAATACATATACACGTATACACAACAGACATTTATAAATATATACATTTTCCCCAAAGGTAGTTTTTCTGAAAGCTAGAATAGCTTTTGGTACCACATCTAATTAGGAGATTGTAGAACAAAGCACAGCCATCTTGATTATAATGACCGTCTTCAGATAATGCGGTGTTAAATTAGCTCACTCAACAGCTACTTTGTAAGTAGATTTGTTTTATTTTTAGTTCTTATTGGAAGTAGGGAATCCAAATGGAGATGGAGGGTTTTCCGGGAGCACAGGAGATTGCTAGCCAGCAGCGCGTGACTGGGCTGCTCTTCTTAGAAGTTTGCTGTGTTTTGTGGGAGGAAATTTTAAGTAAAATCCACAATACAGGTGGAGTTCACTGTGTCTCAGGCACCAGCTTTCACTCTAAGAAAAAACAGATGATTTTTCTAGGAAAAAAAAAGGTACCTTCTGCAAAATACCTGACCCATACTCCTCAAACCATCAAGGTCACCAAAAACAAGGAAAATCTGAGAAACCGTCACAGCCAAGAGGTGTTTAAGGATGTGTGAGGACTCAATGTCATGTGGGATCCTGGGACAGGAAAGAGGCAATAGGGAAAAACTGAGGCCATCTAAATGAACTCTGGACTTCATTAGTAACGTATTGACACTCATTCTAACAAATGTTCCACACTAAGGTAAGATGTGAACAGCAGGGGAAACAGGGCGGGATCTCTGTGTGGTATCTTTGCAACTTTTCTGTAAACCTAAAACTATTCTAAAATAAAAGACTCGCTTTAAAATGTATAAACAAGATAATTTAAAACACCCATGACTCCACCATCAGGAAGACATGACTGTCAGGATGGGGTTGTATCCAGCTGTCTCCATGCACACTGTTGTGCAGAGCGAGACCATGCTGGGCATTCAAGTTTACTGCGTGCATTTTCCCTTCATGTTCTGCAAACATGAGCATCCTTCCTGTGTCCCTAAAAATGTGGTCAATCAGACAGTCAGTGTGTAAATAAATGCCACCTCAGGGAACACTGCCTCCTCCTAAGAGTGGAAGTAAATATGCAAATGATTCTGTGTAACAAGGCACGGAAGGTCCCAGGCAGTGCGTGTACCCCCTACTGAGCTGGGTCTTAATGCTCACAGTGGCGGACAGCAGCCTGGAGAAGTCCCCACCAGGTGAGAAGCCAGTCCTCGGTGACCAGGGCCACTTCTCATGCCTGTGCACACTCAGCCACACAGGTGCCCCCACCCCCAACCCACTGGCGGGCTGAGGACTGTGCGGTCGGCCCTGAGCTCGCTAATGACAAGCTGGGGACTGTGGCTGGGTCACCTGTATTGGGGAGGCCCCCTCGCTGAGCAGAGCAGGGGGACAGTGGCAGAGCCCACTGTGATGGGTGACAAACTAGACTGTGGCAGGGTTTGTAATAGAGAACCAAGACAGGGGTGTGTGTTCAGGAGGACCTGGTGGCAGGAGAGGGCATCCAAGTGGCTTCTAAGCAGCAGTGCTAAAGGCAGGGCTGGCCTCAGGACGGGCAGTGAAGCCCAGGCACTGCTCACCTGGAATGCCTGCCTCAGCCTGGGTGGCCACTGGGATTTGAGCAGTTTCTTCAGCTGCTCTGAAGCAGCACAGAAACCTCTACTGGCAGCTAGGGCTGGACTAAAAGGATGCTAACTTCCTGCCCACCTGCAGCCCAGAGGGCAAGGAGGGCTTGGGCTGGGTTGGCAAGTGGCTCAGAAATCAGGGAGCTGGGTTCTGCCCCCTCCCCACTCTGCCTCCACAGCGCCAGCTGCTGTGTTAACATCCTCAGGGCAGGAGCAGCCTCTCTCCCAGGCCTCTCCCAGTGCCATCGTGGCACATGCTCGCAGCATGGACCTGGACCTGCCTGGGTTCCAAGCCAGTCTTTGGAGGAGGTGTGGGGTTCACTGTGCCTGGTTGGAGCAGCAAACCCCACACCCCTGCAGATGGTAGGGTGGGCCCAGGCACAAAGGCCATGGCGTCCTGCAGCAGGAGAGCCAGCTGCCTGTCTGTGGTGGGTCCTCTGAGACGGTGGAGGACTTGGGGCATGAATGATGTCGCCTTGTCAGTGTCTAAGCAGAATCCCCAGCTCTCACCATCAGCCGGTGCCCAAACTATGCCTCCCACCCACAGAGGGACCTGCCCACAGAGGGACTGATCCTGCCACAGGGAACATTAACACAGGAGAAGTGAGACCTGGACAAGGGCAACCATGATTTGGTGACTCCAGGAGGCGGGTGACTCTGAGCTGTGAGACAGGCATCAGTGCCACTTGCTTTGTTGGGGGTATCAAGCCAGGCTTCCTGGAGGAGGAGGAGAAGAAGGCATCTGAGACGGGCCCTGAGGGAAGCTGAGCATGTGAATGCTGAGTGGGAGGAGGTTTCTTCCCAGCCACCCACCAGCATGGCAAGAGGAGGGTACCAGGATGGGGGACAGGACCATCGTGCCAGGGCCAGAGGTGCACACACAGCCGACCCACACCCCAGGGCTGAAGGCCAAGCCAGGCAGGAGGGAGGAGTCAGGGACAGGAGTGGCAGTCATGGAAGGGGAAGAAGGGGCTGAAATTCCGAGATTTGGCTGAGGCTGCACCAGTCAGCGAAGAGGCTCTGGGTATCCACAGTCCAGAGGTCACTTGCCCCACCGAAGTCTCAGGAAAACCGTGGATTTCCTCTGGCAGATGCTGGCTGCTGCAAGCTCTCTATGCAGCTGGCATCTCAGGATGTAATGGAGCAGAGCCTCATATTTTAGGGGTAAAAAAGGAGGGAAAGAGAGAAAAGGGGTGGGGGTATTTTCCATATGGCGAAGGTTCTCATTAAAATCAATTGTAAACTTAGCTAATGGCTGGGTTCGTGTCATTTGGAGATGGCTGTAAATATCAGCTGCATCTATATTCAGCGTTTGAAATGTTCCTATTGAAAGCCTATATAACTCTGTGAGTGTTTTCCAGTGCAGTGTTATTCATTTAAAGTTGTTTGAAAATCTGATCAGAAAGAGCTTCAACCCGGAAATTTAGTGATTTGCAATATGCCAGCATCTATGCTGTCAGTGCTCCCGCTGCGTGGAGCTCAGGAGAGGACACCCAGGAGAATGTGTACTTGGCGTGTGCTGTGTGTTTTCGGGGGGCCAGGAACGTGCATTCAGTGGGGTTTCTATTTGCCCAGGAGGATTGTGATGTAAGGCACGAGGCCTGACTCTGGAGATGTCTGGTGCATGGGAGTTTGTGTGGAAGCTGGAGTTGGCCAGCCCCTGCCTTAGCCTCTGTCAAAGAGTTGGAGGGGCACATTTGCTATCAGAATGCCCACATGCCTGCTGGGCTGATGGCATTCCATAAAGAAGAGAGATTCATTCCACATAAAATGCCACCACCGTCTACTGCCCCAGGAACAGCCCACAGGTGCCAGGGTTGATGACTGACCTCAGGACTAGGTAGCTCCCATTACTGCTTGGTGGCTGAAGACCCATAGTGGGATTATTTGGGGGATTACATTGCTGGGGAATTACAGTGCTTGGGGGATTATGGGGTGGGAAGGTGTGCCCTCCATTATTTAGAGGAGGCGGGTCGAAAATTGTATTAGGCTGTTCTTGCATTGCTATGAAGAAATACCTGAGACTGCGTAATTTATCAAGGAAAGAGGTTTAATTGGCTCATGGTTCCGCAGACTTTGCAGGAAGCATGGTGCCAGCATCTGCTCAGCTTCAAGGGAGGCCTCAGGAAGCTTCCAATCATGGAGGAAGATGAGGGGGTGGGGCAGACATGTCACATGATGAAAGCAGGAGTGAGAGAGAGAGAGAGGGAGAAAGTCGGGGGCTGGTGTCTCACACTTTTCAGTAACCAGATGCCCTGTGAACTCAGAGCAAGGGTCCAATCATCACCAAGGGGATGGCCCAGGTCATTCATGGCAGATCCAGATGCCTCCCCCCAGGCCTCACCTCCAACACTGGGGATTCCATTTAACATGAGATTTGGTGGGGACAAGTATCCAAACTACATCATAAGTGAATGAGGTAGAATATACCTGCAGGGTGGGACCGTGTCATCCATGGAGTAGGCAGGCCTTGCCTTTTGGAATGTGTGCGCGTCAGAATCACCTGGGGAGCATCCGCCCCACTCCACACCACCAGAAATCCACATCTGGGGGCCAGTGGACTGGAAGTCATCTTAACTTTTCTGGATCCCTTCCTGCCCCTCTAACTATGGCTTGTGCCTGGAAGACCCTGCTCTGCACCTGCTGCCACGCAGACTCTTGTGTGTTTCACCACAATGCAGAATTCATTTTAAAAAGTCCTTCCCCTAAAGCAAACTACTGAGGCTAGACGGTAGACTCAGAGATGCCTTCTCTGCAACTACCAAGAAAAGGATCCTCAAAGAAGCTTCTCTCTGCTTTGACCAGCAGCAGGTACTTCCCAACTCTCACTTAAGTCTATTTATAGCATTTTACAAATATGCTTGTGAATCATAAAATACGTGTATGCATTAAGTAACTTTGTGGCCATTTTCTAGATAGACAAGGAAAGATGAGAGAGAAGATGTTCATGTCTGGCAAATGTCTAGCAGACGTTCAAGAGAGCTCCAAGCTTCTTAATTGGAAAGAGAGCTAATCACTTTGCCTAAGATTAAGGCATCCTGGGTGCCTTCCCATATCTTGGTCCTCAGTGTTGATTTCCTGCTCTGAGGGCACTGATACACTAAATTGTGAAACTCATTTTTTTCATGGGTATACTGTAGAATAAATATCTCCAAAATTCTTACATTCCTGATAAGATCCCTACAGAGAAAGCATCCCCTCTATCTGCCCCTGAGAACTGTGAAGCTCGCCTGCTGGGATACTGAGATTTCACAGTAGGCTGAGAACACCCTCCATCCGCATTGATTTATTCTTGTTTCCTTGCCTGCAAGGACTGTCATCAAGCCCGTGTGTTTACTGGGATGTGGGTGAGCTTGCTGGCTCTTAAGTATGCTGAGTAGTAAACTGGGGAGAGGCTCCCCGCCTGCAGCCAGGTTCCTGGGCTGCCGGGTGGTTTGGCCTGTGGATCCTGAATGCTCTCTGATCAAGGCCGTGTGGGCAGTCGCCTCACCAGGGTTAACCACGGCAGCGACTGGAGTGTGTGTGTGAGTGTGATCCTCAAAGAAAAGACCCCAAGAGTCCTTATAGGCAGGCCTGGGGAGTGGATTGTCCCGCATGGGAACCAGTGAGACCCGATCATTTCAACCAGCCATACCTCCTCCAGGTTGCCCATTTCCACTTCATAATAAGCTTCATCTGGCCCAAGGCCTAGAAGAAAGGGAGGTTACATGGCTGAGTCTATTAAAACATCTGTCACCAAAGCCCCACTCACATCCTGACCTAGTTCTACAAGTACCAGCTTGTAAAAGACCAAAAGTAGGTCATCGGAGGGAGATGAATGGGGCGAGGGGAACCATCATTTCATGAGCAGTCACTTAGAAATGTTCTAACGCCGGCATCCGAAGAGTCACAGACATGCCGGGCAGAGTTTCCAGGACCCACTGTCTCGTTTCTCAGTGGTGCCTGGGGACCTACAGCAGGTGGCCCTTGGGGGCGGCCGCTGACGACGAGCACGCACACCCCAGGGGCACGTCCGTTCCTTGCTCATCGCGGAAGCTCATGCCTGTGGGCACAGGAAGTGAAAATTCCTGAAAGAGGACCAGCCTCTCAGTCTTCACAGGGACATAGATGGATTTGTGATTGAGCTTGTTCAGTTTGTTTGTTTGTTTGTTTGTTTGTTTTGACCAATTACAAATTCAGTCCATCAAATTGTGATTGTTAACAGGAGGATCAGAGCCTCCGCAGAGTTTCGGTTTCTTCCATTTTTCAAAGCGCAGGTGCCCTCCACTTGCAAAGTGTATGAAGGAGGCTGTGCCGTCAATGAGCAACGCCTCCCTGGAAACCTCGCGGGATTTTGTCCTACAGGTAGGGCGTCCATTCCTTCCTTTCCAGGCACACACAGCCAGCAGCCGCCATTGGCCCCTTCCATTTGGCCTGGAGCCCTGTCCTCCTGCAGCTGGTCCCAGGGTCTGGCCCTTCCTGCCCCAGGGACTTCCTGTTGCTATTGCTCAGGCCAGGGCTGTGATGCCACAGGGGTGCTGGGCGCAGGGCGGAAGGGGAACATCCCAGGTCTCTGCAAGTTGGCCAGCACAACTGCGGGGGCTAACGTCCTTCCAGCACGGACCCTCTGTTGACTTTACACGATGTTGACAAAGGGCCTGGGACCATTGGAGAACTTCTGTGCTCGTTTCATGCCAACCTCACGGCAGCCCCAAAGCCCATGTCTTTGCTGTCCTCTCCAGGCTGCAGGTGGAAACCAAGGCACAGAAGGCACCAGGCCACCATGGTGCACGGCTGTTGAGGAGGAAGCAGGGCCCGGCATTCCGTGCTCCCTGGTGTTCTAGCAACAAGGCTGCTCTCTGGAGGCCTTAACCCCTGCCACCTTCCCTCTAAGCAGTCTCACCTCTGAAAATTGACCACTTTTCTTTTCTCTGAAAAACAATTTTAAAAAGCATCTGACAGCCACAACCTGTGTCCCAAGGAAGCTGTAGCCAGCTGCGGGCGAGAAGCAGCCACACCTTCCCTAGAGTGGAGGCCCCTCTGGCCACGCACTCACTGTACACCTGTTGCAGGCACCACGGGCCTGGCCTCCGAGCCCCACAGCCTCTTTCCTTGCTCCCTGTCACTGTTACTGAACCCATCTGGGGTTCACTTGCCCAGCACAATAAAGCCAAGCGTCCACGCCAAAGTTTTGCAGCGGGAGAAAGGAAGGCATTTATTTGCAGGGCACCAAGCAGACAGAATTGGGCAACACCCACGGGAGACCTGACCTCCTAGCTGGCTCATAAGCAAGAGATTTTAAAGGCAGGGGCACGTCTCAGGGAGGCAGAAGCCACAGGCAAAATCATAAATCAATACATGGCCTAAAAAGGAATCTTGAAGTGAGGGCTGACAGGTCATAGGTAGATCCAGCAATTCTCTGATTTGCAGTTGGTTAAGGATTTGTCTAAAAGCTTGGCGTCATCAGAAAGGAATGCTAAGGTCTGGCTGGTGGGTATGACTTTCTTCAGGCCCCTCAGAAAGAATGTTGGAACAAAAAACAGTGGTCAGGGTTCAGGCCTCCGTTTCCCTCCCCCCCCCCCCCCGATGTCTACGTGACAGTGGTTGGCATTTTCCGTCTGGTGGGGGTCCAGGTTTCTGAAAAACAATTCAGGGATGTAGGTCAAGATGTTATCTTTGGTTGCCATAGGGAACCAAACATCTTGTGGTTCTAACTTCCTTGGGGGCTGTGGTTTTAGGCTACTGTTACCTTCTCGCTTTTATCAAGTTGCTCGTTTATTTCTCAGGGTTCTCTGGGTGCCTGGAATTTCCTTTGAAGGCACTCAAGATTTTCCTTTATTTCCATGCCTAACAGGCCCCTAAGAGGGGTCCCTGCCCTATCTCATCGCTGGCTTGTGAAAGGACCATAGGCAAATATGCACTGGGGCTGAGGTTTGCTGGTAATAAGTACGTGGACATGACCCTTGGCAATGCAGCTGAATTGAGACCAATAGATTTATTGTGCCTCTCAAAACACAGATTGAATGTGGGCCTCAATATTCATTGTCTCGAGAACAGCTCTGGAATTGTGGGCAGGAGGATTTAGAAGGTCATCACTGTAATGTTTTCTACAAGAGGCACCTGGGCAGCAGCCATGGGGTAGCAGGAAGGGCCCAGGACCTACCTGGAGGCTCAGGACACGCCTGCCTGCGCCATTGCCTGGCATTGGGGTGGGGGTGGGGGGCACGGTTGGCCCCCGCCCTGCACCTGAAAACAAGACTCCAGCTCTTCTCAGGCTCCTGCCAAAGTGCCAGGCACAGAGCCTGTCATTCATGATCGTGTAGTGAGTTGGGAGAAAAGAAAACTGGAATTTTTTGTTTAATGCAAAACATCCTTGCTTTTACATTTTGGCAAAAAAATTGAAAAGCTTTAACATCTCCGGATGGCCCAGCACTGGCAGGCCCTGCTGCTGTCCATCACCGTTTGGGCTCCTGGTTCTGGGGACTCCGCTGTGTGGTCACCCTGGTGATGTGGCCTGGGAACCTGCGGTGAGCGTACAGCAGGAACCTGCAGGTCCTAGATTGTCACAAAGGAGGCTGCAGTCTCCAAAAGCTGCGTGTATGATAGGGAAGCGCTGCTGGCCGCACCGGCAAAGCCGGTGAGGACCCTCCTGAGCTCATTAGCTTAGATCCTGGTTTCCCAGTGGATGGAAAGGGGGACCCTCCCCGTGGTGGCTGCAGAAGGACAGTGGGGGGCTTTCTCTTTTCCCCTCTGAGCTGCAAAAGCTGCCTGTTGGGAGTCGGTTGTCCCTCCCTCCCCTCCTGCCCTCCCAAGTGTCCTTCATAAAGATGTAATTGAGCTGTGGATTCCACCAGTCAGAGGAGTCACTCCACATAGAAATCCCAGGCACAAATATCCAGCTCTTCCTGGGATGAGATTCGGGGCTCTGGTGTAGTCCACCCCACCTGGCCATTGCTTGTCTTTTAGCTACAACTGGGAAGGAAAGCTGTGATGCCCAGTTACAAATGAAGCAAAATAATTACCTCTGACTTTTTTTGTTCTTGTCGGAAATCCACTCTCCTAGCTTGCTCTCTCTCACTCTGCTCTTGCTCTCTCCGTCTCTCTCGTTCACTCTCTCTGTTTCCTGCGTGGCTTGCCCAGTTCCCCTGCAGTCTATCCCGCCATCCCAGAGTCTATCCCCTCATCCCGGAGTCTATTCCGCCATCCCTCACCCCTCCCGCCTGGTTTCCTGGATGCTCCGGGATAGAATGTGGAACTTTTCCAGCCCCATCTTCCGCCGGGCTCTGGAACGCCCCTCAGGGCGATTCCACCACAGGCAGCTCCCTCACCACGGGGCTTCGCCTCGTGCTCTGCATTGCACTGGCAGAGGGACAGCACAGGACTTAACTCTGCAGCCAGGCCCTAGGGCCGTGGGCCGGAGGGGACGCTGGCCACCTCTCTCACCCTAGAAGCTGCTGCAGGTGTCCACCCTGGGGACTGGGCAAAACAGGGACTGGCCCACAGACCCACCGGCTCCACCCTAACTGAAGCAAACCATTCCTGTTCCTCTCCCTCCTCCCTCCTTCTGTCCCCTCTGCTGATGCCGTGGTCCCTGAGCAGTCATGGGGCCAATGTCTGTGACACACAGAGCCCCCGTCGGACACTATATGAGCTCATGGGCATCACCTCTGACTCCTTCCTCATCACTAGAGGCCGTTACGGCTTCCATTTTATAGACTGGGAGGTGGAGCCCCAGAGCCTGAGCCGGACGTCCATGTCAGGGAGTCTAACGGCAGGTTCTCACTACCCTGGAAACTACATCTGCCTCAGATCTGCCCCCATGAGTCATAGCATCCCAGAAAACAGTTTACAAGGTCATTTGGCAGAAAGCTCAGTGGCTACGCTATTTTAAAGCAAAGTATCAGACCCTCAGAGAGGCCGGATTGATTGTAATAGCACAGGGCCGCAGCACCGGCTCAGGATGAAATGTCAAACTACGGCCCGAGAGCAGACACTAAAAATAACCAGGCGCTGTTCCCAGGTCAGCGAGCGTGGGTTCAGCGATCACACTCAGCTCCTTCTTGGAACCTGGGCTTACTGTCCACACAGCCCCTACTCCCCAATTCCTGGCTCCTCATCCTGCAGGCACCCTCAGCCTGTCAACCTTTCAACTCCTCCAGCGAGTCCTGTGTTTGTCACATGGGCTGTTTTCAATGTGTTGGGATGTCATACACGCCCTGAAAAATGCAGGAATGATTCGTGGCCAGCCAGACGGCTCTGCACAGACTGCAGAGCCCAGTGTGGCCAACACCCGTCTTGAGTCACACTCTGTCTGCCCTCCCAGAAAGCCCCCCTAGGCCCCTTGCAGCCACCATCCCTTCACCAAAGGGTAACCAGATTCCTGTATTCCAACTTTCTAGAAATTGCCTGACTTTGAACTTCAGGTAAATGGAATCCCTTTTTGATTTTAGAAGTGAGATCTCACTCTGTTGTCCAGGCTGGAAGGCAGTGGCGCAGTCACAGCCCACTGCAGCCTCCAACTCCTGGGCTCAAGTGATCCTCCCACCTCGCGTGGGGCTGTGTAGCTAGGGCCACAGGTGCACAGCACGTTGCACAGCTAATTTTTTTACTTTTTGTAGAGACAAGGTCTCACCATGTTTCCCAGACCGGTCTCAGGCTCCTGGCTTCAAGCGATCCTTCCACCTTGGCCTCCCAAGGTGCTGGAATTACAGGTGTGAGCCACCGTGCCTGGCCTGTGGACTTTTGTGTCTGGCTGCTTTTAAGAGTCAGACTTGTTTGTAGTCCCCCCAGTAGAGGATGAATTCGAGCACAATTCCTGCCTTCTTTACTCCTGACCTTGGAACTTGGTGGGTGGCTGAGCCCCTTGAGCTGCAAAGTGAAGAGAATGACAGCAGTATCCATGTGGAACCGTGGGGGGAATGGATGAGGAGGGGCGTGGGACGTTTATTCAGGACAGGGATGGCACACTCAGGGTCACCATTTGTCTTATTCTTGTCAGCTATTACATGTCTCATTTTATGGTTTTCATCCTGAAATACGTGGTCAGTCCAGGGTTTTTCATTTTAGCTGAGTTACCTTTTATTTATTCTCAGTTCTGTCCCATGCAGATGCCTCACAAAACCCATATACCCCTCAGGGTCCCTCCCCCAGATGCACAGACACAGCCAGAACAGCTTCTGGGGCTGATCGCCCCTGGATGGGCCTCTCGTGTGTGGGTTTGGGGGCAGGAGCTGCCTGCCTCCCCGCGGGGGGAGGATGCCTCAGCCCAGGTTACCTGATCCCTTCTGAGGTGCTATTTTCCCCATGCAGATAAGGCCTTCAGTTTTCCAAAGAACTTGCAAGAAATCATGATGCTACTGCAAGGGTTTAGTGCTCATTCTTCACTCACTGTGTCTGGGATACTAGGTGGGTGTTTATTCCACCACCATCCCTTTATCAAATGCCACTAACTCCTAGGCCAGGAAGCCCGTGCCTCTCCACAGGCTGACTGCATGCTGGTGGTCTATTCCCACTATAAAGTGGAGGACTCCTAGGTACAGAGATGGGCTCGTAACCACCACTTCCCTATGATAAGTCTGTGCCACCTAAAGGAAAAGTATCTTATCAGATAGGCTGGAATTTGGCCAAATATTCTAATATGATGAGGCTGTCCATCATCCATCCATCATCCACTCATCATCCATCATCCATCATCCACCCATCATCCATCCATTCATCCATCCATCCATCCATCGCTTCATCATCCATCCATCACCCATGCATCCATCATCCATCCATCCATCATCCGTCATCTACCCATCATCCATCCATCATCCGTCATCCACCCATCATCCACCCATCCATCCTTGATTCATCATCCATCTGTCCACCAATCATCCATCTATCATCCATCCATCTATCCATCATTCATCCATCGTCCTTCTATTTGTCATCTCTCCATCCACCCATTTATCATCCATCCATCACATCCACTCATCCACCCATCATTCATTCACCTACCCATTTATCCATCCATTCATCCTTCCATCCATCATCCTTTATTCATCCTTCATCCACCTATCATCTGTCATTCATCCATCCATTCATCCATCCACCCATCATCCATTCATCCATCATTGATCCATCCATTCATACATCCACCCATCATCCATTCATCCATCATTCATCCATCCATTCATACATCCACCCATCATCCATCCATTAATCCATCATTCGTTTATCCATTCATCCATACACCCATTATCCATTCATTCATTTATCATTCATTCATCAATCCACCCATCATCCATCCATTCATCCATCATTCATTCATCCACCCATCATCCATTCATCTATCCATCCATTATTTATTCATCCTTCATCCATCCATCATCCATCTAACCATTATCCATCATTCATCCATCATCCATCCATCCAGCCATCCATTCATTCTTCCATCATCCATGCATTCCCAGAATGCACACTTATGAAGCCCTATCTACAACCCCCAAATGGGCTTTCAGTAAGTGGCTGAGTATGACCATCACCCCTCCAGTGACCAAAGCCTAGAAGCCAGGTGCTTTAATGGAAGTTTCCACCACAAAATTCTGGACTCTTGGCATCCCATTCACAGTCCACAAGGAAGAAGAGCTTAAAAAGCTTAATAATATGGCCGGGCGCAGTGGCTCAAGCCTGTAATCCCAGCACTTTGGGAGGCCGAGACGGGCGGATCACGAGGTCAGGAGATCGAGACCATCCTGGCTAACACTGTGAAACCCCGTCTCTACTAAAAAAATACAAAAAATTAGCCGGGCGAGATGGCGGGCGCCTGTAGTCCCAGCTACTCGGGAGGCTGAGGCGAGAGAATGGCGTAAACCCGGGAGGCGGAGCTTGCAATGAGCTGAGATCCGGCCACTGCACTCCAGCCTGGGCGACAGAGCGAGACTCCGTCTCAAAAAAAAAAAAAAAAAAAAGGCTTAATAATATGTGGTACCTTCATAGGATGATGTGTGCCTCTGTCTTTGAAAACTGACTTCAATCACTCTTTTAACACTTAATGACTTCTTAGAAAATGTGATGTCTCCATTCTAGACATGAAGCAGTCATTTCCCAGCACTGTGTTTCTAGCCTCTGGGCTTTGGTTTCATCCCCCTGGATTCCAGTCTAGAGGCGGCTGCACATGCAGGTGCCAGCAGGAGGTCCTTTGATCATTCTATGCAAAAGCCTTTTTGACCAAAGAAGCTGTATTTGTTGTCCTTCCATCATCCTTAACTCCTTAAACCTCACGGTCCCTTTTTTATGAAGGCATTGTGATGTGACGGGTCTGTGCTCAGGCTCCCCAAAGGGGCTCTCTGGGGTCCCAACTCCGAGGAGGGCTCATAGCACTGGCCAGGCAGCGCTGCCTCTCAGGCTGCTGCACCAGCATCACAGGGCAATTACCCTGTGCTGGGCTCAAGATGGGCGTCTATTCTTTCATTGTTCCTTAATCGAATGCCACTAGTTCCCAGGCGCAGGAAGCTAGTGTGTCTTTACAGGCAGACTGCATGGTGGTGTTATAATCCCCAATACAAAGTGGAGGAATCTGAGGTGCAGAGATGGGCTCTTAACCTCCACTTCCTCAGGGCCCTGCCCGCTATCTAGAAGGACCTCATCATGCCCATCTGAGATGTGACTGCCTAACATTAGTGGTGCCTGCTGCCTCTGCCCACCAACTGCTGGGCCACATTGGCCCTGTTCCCCAAAAGACTCAGATCCATTGTATGAAACTCCCCAAGACCCTGCTGATACAGAGACCTGAGTGTCCGTTTCTAGGCTATTGACTATCCATTGATCTGCCTGCGTGTTTCTGCCGAGCATCTTTTTTGGGAATTATTCTGCCCAGTGCTAGTGAGTGGGCGTCACCAGCAGAAATGCCCATGTCCATGGAGACACCAACTCAACCCATCTGGTCTGTCTTCCAGTCTCCAAGAGGGGGTGATAGCAGTACCTGCATCTGAGATTGTTGCCAGGAGGCCGCCTGTGTGGGACCATCTGCAGAACCCAGCACAGGGTGACTGCCTGGCTGTGCTGGTGCCGGACCCTGAGAGGCAGTGCTGCCTAGGAACCAGGGCTCTAGAACCACATCCTTGGGTTCAAATGCCACATCCATCCCTTGATAGCTGTGTGACCTCAGGAAAGTCACTGAGCCTCTCTGTGCCTCAGTGTCCTCCTCTGTGAGGTAGAGATAACCCCAGTGCCTTCCTGGAGGAGTGGTGTGGGTGTCAAGGGAGCTGTCTGCGTGGCGTGCTCAGATCAGTGCTTAGCACAGAATGAAGCACTGGCTAAGCAAGTGAGGGCTTCGGCATTGCTGGTTGTCAGGCTGACCAGGCCCTGCCTTTGGGTCAGGCACCAGGCTTGGCATTTGGCCCATGGTTTCTGTTTTCATCCTCTGAGCAGCTCAGTGACGGTGATGCGGGTCTTTTACTCCTTCCGAGCATCGCGCGGAGAGCTGTAAATCAGAGTGCACGCCCAGGCTCCCAGGCCCCGGATCCTGAAGACTTAACAATACCCCTGTACTGCTTATTAGAGGCCTTTCACTTGACGGAGCTTTCGGTCTTGTTGGGAAAACAGGATTATAATCATCCCACTCTGGCAGGAAAGTGAAGGGAATAATTCAGAGTTCAAACAGGCAACTGCATTTAGTAGGTGAAGGGAGCAAACCCAGGTCAGTGCAGCTCTGTGGGGGTACAGCTCCAAGGGCCTTGAAGGGTGAGTAGAAGTGAGGTTGTGGTGGGAACACAGGAGGATCTCCCAGGCTGCCGGAGAGCCTGCACCCACCTCCTTATTAAGAATTAATTGTGGTCTGTTCTGATTTGAAGATGGCTAGTGTCTTGTGCAATCATCCCATTAGAAAAGACTTCTGCTTCCCTCTCTGCCAACCCTGAAGCATTTGTGACCGTGAGTGATTTCCAGCACGTATGGACGGCTGCGTATTTCTGTGAGTCCCGCTGCTGCTGAGCTCCTGCCAGACAGGCTCATCGGGAGCAGGTGTGTGCTCATGGCCTCCTCCAGCAGTGACAGGAATGGCCTCTGAGAGGAGGGGCAGCTGGACAGCAAAACCAGGCACTGTTTTCCAAAGCTCCACCAAAGGCATTGCTTGGGGAGTATGTTTTAAAAGGAGGAGAGCGAGTTTGTGGGGTTTGTAAGAAGATGGGAGGCAGCGTCAGCTCTGTCTCTCCTTTGCTGGAAGGTTTACAAGTTGAGCTCCAGCTCCCTGAACAAGCAGCCGTGAGAACCGTGGGAGGGCACACCACAGACTTCGCTCACTCACTCTCCAGAGGGCTGCCGAGAAGACCAGTAGTGCCCCCACTTTACAGAGGAGAGGCTGATGTGCAGAAACCTGAATTCAACGAGGTCAAGGAGTCACTGGGATTTGAACCCAGGATCTCTGGTTCATGAGCCTGGCTGAAACGAGCCCATTTTCAAATCAGAACAAACCACAATTAATTTGTAATAAGGGGGTGGATGCAGGCCCCCCTGCAGCCTGGAAGAGCCTCCAGGACCACCGGTTCATGAGCCCAGCTGTCTGTATCTCTCTGACCCAGGTTTTGTGATCGAACCCCACTGTGTTCACGCCAGGCAGTACAATGGCCGCCTGCGCTGGTTTTAGTAGCATATGCTCTGAGAGGTCCACAGGCGTTGCGGGCCGCCTTGCCGTGACTCGTGGAGTTTATCTTCCTGCCACAAGTGAGCACAGATCTTGGTGTCACTGGTTTAAGGTCTGCTTATTAGTTCCCATCCATTTGCCAAGAGAGCGTGAGATCATTTGTATGGGTGAGAGTGAAGCTGTGTCCTGTCTGTAGGGGCTCTGGGAGATTTGCAGGCCTTCTCCCGAATTCCCGCCTGGCCTCCCCCATGACAGTGGCGTGGGCTTCTGCTTCAGCTGGGCAGCTCCCTGCATGTCCACCTCCATCCTCTGGGTCCTCAGGAGCCTCCGGCCAAGCCTCCCTGTGCTGCCCCCTCACCCCCAGCTTAGCCCCCGACCCAGTGAGCACGTGGGCAGAGTGGAGAGGCCGGATCAGGAACCCCTCAAGACAGTGGAGGAGGTGGGGAGGGATGCCAGACTCCAGGGCATGGGGTCAGATTTCCTCCCAAACCCCTCCAAGCTGCTGAAAATTGATGTGTGAGGAATAGCCACTCATGAACCCGGGAACCATGTGTGAGGTGCTGCACCGTCCCTGATACCAAATGTCGCATTCATTAACGTTTAATTTGATCTTTTTCAATATCACATTAAAATGTTTCCATCTTGGAATGGAATGGTTATGGTTAACATAAATCTGCCATGTACACAGAGACTTCATTTATATTAGCTTTTATTTAACTTAGTAAAAGGTAATTTGTTTTTATTAATTGATTCATTTTCCCCCCAGCCAGGCAAGCGGCCCGACTCGGAACTGCACACACAGCGCAGCCCGGGTGGGAGCCGGTGCTGCCCTCGTTCACCTGGCTGCCGGCTGTTGTCTTCCGCGGAAATTTTAATTGACGGCCCGGTGCCGGTGTGGCCTTATTATCTGCTCCTCTCTCCCTTCAGTTCTTTGTTTTTTAAGTTATCCTGGCCAGTTGATTAGTCTAACACTTACTTACTACCGTGTGGGCTGGAGCCCTCTGCAGTGTTCTGCTTTACATGGAGTGCAGGGAAAGCACAAAGCTACCCACTCGCAGATGCATCTGGCAGTGCCCTGGCATCAGGACGTGGCCTGCAGACCAGTGGGTGGCTCCATCAGCCACTGGCCTCCAGGAGCTGAGGAAGGAGCAGGAGGGAGGGTGCCAGGGAAGGCAGCCCGCACCAGGTGACAGGCAACATGGATCCCGCTGCCCAGAGCTGGCCAGCACTGTCCGTTCACTGCCCAGCCTCCATCCCTCTCCCTGGCCACAAAGGTGGGAAGGCGGCTCTGTGCCAGAACTGTGTTTCAGTTTCCTCATTGCTGCTGGAGCTTTCTCACCATCAGGAGGTCCCATCTCAGGCCACGGCCTGGTGATCCCAGACGACTCCGTCTTTGGGTGGAGCTGCGGCACTGCTGGCGGGCCCACACCAGTCTCGGCTCTCTTGTCAGGTGCCCATGCATGTGCCACGTGTGATGATTGTGTGGCATGGGGTGCTCCTTGCACACACACACACACACACACCCTCCCAGCATTCCTGGACAACACAGAGAAGGCATTTGCCTCCGTCATTCCCGCCACATGCTCTTCCAAAACCTTCTGTGGAGGCTTCTTGTCAATCTTCCTCCCTCCGGCAGCCTCCACTCAGCAGCCCAACTTTTTACTAAGGTTCATTCTATAAACACCAGGGCAGATGGCAGCTGTCGTGAAGAGCATGCAACAGAAAATGGGCCCGGGACTTCTTCCCAGCTACTTCCCTGGGGGACAGATGGCCACAGCAGGGTCAGGAGGGCACCGCATGTTTCTGCCACCCATTTAGGGAAGAGACACAACCTGTCTGCTTCCCCGATCATCAGTGTGGATAACTTTGTGTTCGCTATTCAGTAAATAATGAGCTCTTTTCATTGCTGGGAGACCCCTACCCTCTCCAGGTGGAGTTGTAATGCCAAGTTTTTCTTTACCAAAAAAGTCAGATTAAAAATGGCTAAACAGTTTCTAATGACTGTAGCTTAGAACTTTTTGATGGACAGGTCCGCCACTTTGCTTGGATGGTGTTATCTAAAGAAGCAGGATATCTGATGAATTCACCTATATCTACCCATCGAAAGACCCAGAAGCATTTCTGGCTTGACTTTCGAGACGGGCTGCTTCTAGGGATCAGGGTTCCACACGTTGCTAAACACTTCGCCGTCTTATAGAGCAGTAACGTGTGTGTAAGTGATGTGTGAATGCTGGCACTTTACACAGAGGCAGGGCCTGGTATTCCTCACCCATGCAGATATCGCACAATTATCATTGGGACACATTGTTTTCCGTGGTTTCAGCGATGACACTTTGTATGTGTGTAGTCCTTTAAACTCTTTTCAAAGCTTTTTTAATATCCGTTATGTCCTTTAATCCAACTAATTGAACTTGAACTGGAACAGAGAAAAACATTGATAAATTAATTAAATCTCCTCCTTTTATAGGGGCCGGCAGGGTGAAAAGCACAGCTGTGTCACAGTTGGTTTGTGAGTGGCTATTACACATGTGACAATAAGGGGGAGAAACAAAAAACACCATCTACACCCCTCTCTGCTTCCGATGACTTCAATGAAAAAAAGTGTGGAAACAGCTTTGTACTTTAATATTATGAAATACTGAAGGGGAAACCCTTGCTCATTGTTTTCTTACTCTTTTTCTGACCCTCCCTCCACCACTACCCAAAAAAAGTATGTCTGAAAGTTTCATAGTAGGGTGTTTTTATAAGAACATATGGTGATAACAGATCTTTGCTGATGAGATTCAAAGATGTAAGTGAGAGTTTCTCGCCCCAGCATGGCGGCCACTGGGGGCCGGCAGGTTCTCCCGCTGCGGCCACCCTGAGCCTGTGGGCTGCATCCCTGGCCCCCTCCCCTGGGTGCCAGTGTCCTCCCGAGCCCACCTGCCCAGGTGTGACAACCAAAAGTGTCTCCGGACATAGCCCAGTGACCTTCGTCAGGGTGAATTGTCCCGGGTTGAAAACTGCTGAAATGGTGGCATCCCTGCAAAGCGTTTGCTGGAGTCTGCAGAGCAGGCCTCCCACGCAGGATGCAGCTCAGCAGAAACCACAGAGAACAGGCTTCCCCGTGGGCCTGAGCCAGGAATCGGGCACAGCCCCGGCCACAATCAGCCCACCCTGGGGCCCCAGTGGCGTCCCTTCGTCTGCCCTTCACTGCAGCTCCTAGGCAAGTAACCATCGCTGCCCTGGTTCAGGCAGAAATTCCCTTTTCAGAAATTCACAACATCTGAGGAAGGAATTCAGAGGAGCAACAACAGAGAAAACATCTAGAAATAAATGGCTTCTCGGGTCAGATTCTGAGTCCTGCTCCCCAAAACCTCCTTTAACGTGGTGCTGCTGCGTGGACCACCCACGGGGAAGCCCTCAGGACTCAGGGGCCCAGCTCAGCCTCCCTCCTGGCATGAGTGCCTTGTAGTGAGGGGAGGCCCAGGAGGGGATGGCTTTCAGTTATGCCACTTGAATGAGATGGCTTCTGGGCAGCCAGAGGGCCTGTCCCAAGTAAAGCAAAGGCCAAGGGTTCTCCCTTGGTTGCCAGCCTGGGAGGGCAGGAAGAGCCCTCGGGATGCTGTGGCCCAGAGTGGGGAGCGTCTGCCCGCACACTCATCCGGAGGACGTCAGTACACAGGAGCAGTGGAATCGGCATGGACACAGCGGTGGAGACGTGTAGCCCTCGGCCTGCACATTCAGCACCTGCAGCCGGGGAGACCGAGAACTCTGATCTAAGGATGCAGTCAGTTCCACGTGCACCTGACAGGCTTACCTTGAAAAGAGGTGTAAGGGCTTCCCCAGCACCGTGGTGTGAAAGGGTTATGGATAGGCATGCCCTCACACACACATGTGCATGCACAAACACACACACACCCAAGCACACACACTCACATGCAGAGGTCTTTCCATGCTAACTCCTTGGTAAATCCTGCAGGGTGTGGGCTTATTTAGTTTCAGACAGTGAACAGTGTGAGGAAGCAAAGGGCAAGAGGAGCTTGGGGCTTCTTTCCCTGCAGTGCCCAGCAAGGCCCCTCAGGACCACCTGTAGCTGCTAAGCCTCGAGAGCTGAGGCTGAGAGCGCCAGCCGGGGAAGGCTTCTGTTTGAAACAAGTGAATGACACATTCTCCTCGTTTCCCAGAGCCCAGTAGCTGAACTGTTTGAAGCAGCCTTCCCCCTGCAGAATAGGGCAAGATTGCCAGGAATAAGCTCCTTGCCTTAAAAGGGCAGAGCTCTGTGGAAGCAGGGCCTGGGCTCAGGGAAACCATCCTGGCTGTGCCACTGACCAGGGCTGCGGGAGCTCCAGGCAGAAGCGGAACCCAGGTGCTGCTGCCCTGCAGGGGTGGTGAGGGGATGGAAGCTTTCCACTTGTGAACTGTGGGACTTCCCAAAAGCACAGCAGCAGTGACTCCATCTGTCTCTAAACATTTACCTGGGCCGTCCTGGGGAGTGCCGTTCATTAAAGCTATGGGACACACACACACACACAACTAAACTAAAATCCCAAGCTAGCTGTGGTCCTTTGGGCTGCTTTGGTTTATGCTGCTGGGGTTAGAGGAACATTGCTATGGAAAGGTCCTATTTCTACCTGGAAATCCCAAGCTAGCTGTGGTCCTTTGGGCTGCTTTGGTTTATGCTGCTGGGGTTAGAGGAATATTGCTATGGAAAGGTCCTATTTCTACCTTGAATGCTTCCTGCTGGAGACATAGTCACACTCAAGTCATTTAAAAATACCCATAGGAGGGCACGTGAAAACCCAGGGAAAGCTGAAGAAGGCCTGGACCTGCAGGAAGCCTGGACACCTGCATTCAGGCGATTGCGTCGGCATCCTATTCCCGCATTTGACTGTGGGCTTTGGTCGTGATCCATGTTGTCAGCAGAGGAAGCTGCTTGAGAAATGCTCGGGGCTCTCTGCACTAATTTTGCAACTTCTCTGAATAGCAAACTTTTTTTTTTAGGTAGAGTCTCACACTGTCTCCCAGGCTGGAGTGCAGTGCCACAATCTCAGCTCACTGCAGCCGCAACCTCCTGGACTCAGGTGATCCTCCCACCTCAGTCCCCTGATAAGCTGGGACTACAGGCACATGCCACCAAGCCCGGCTAATTTTTGTATTTTGTATAGAGATGGGGTTTTCCCATGTTGCCCAGGCTGGTCTCGAATTTCTGAGGTCAAGTGCTGCCCACCTCAGCCTCCCAAAGTGCTGGGATGACAGGTGTGAGCCACCACCCCTGACCAACTATTTCAAAAATAAAATGTTTAAATGCATTTTTAAATTCCTTTCTCATTCATTAGATAACACCATTGTAGACAGAGTTCTTGAACAAATTTTCCATGCCCTTGAACAAAAGCCAGAATCTCACACACAGGAGTGACCACTCCTCACCCTGTCCACCTCTACCATCTTTCATTTAAAAAAACCTTCTTTCCACGGTGAGCATAGACCTGTGTGGGACCCACCAGCTGGCTTCAATGCCCGCTTTTCATTACCAAGTCAGAAATTATGTGGGGCAGGTCATCTTCTGAATGATCTCTCTGTTGTCATTAAGCTCAAATGATGCCTTTGCCAGACCTTGCCAGGCATGATTCCCCGGTTTTATCCTAATGCCCATTTGCTCAGTCATCCCCCCCCCGCCCCATAATTTAACTCAGCTGGAAGGTTCTGGTGACTGGAGACCAGGCTGGAAGAGTGGAGGTTTGGACAGAGAATTGAGCTGCCTGTGGTTTTGGAAGAGCTTCCCTGAGAATTTTAGAGAAGCCTCAGGAGAAAGAGGGTCAGGAGGGGCTGGATTCTGCCACACTTCCTTGGATTTGCCCAGTGCTGCCCTGGACAGTCTCCACCACTCAGGGCCCCCCAACAGGCTGGGGAAGTGGGCTGTGCTCACCTCCTGCAGGCCCCTCCCCGGATACTGAGGATGCAGTGAGCAGGGTCTGTAGGCTGCTCAGCCGTGGCCGTGAACCCAGGAAGGGTTGCCTTTCCATCCAGGAGCCTCTCCAGCTAAGCCCCCTCCAGCTGCAGGAGCCAGGACTTGCTGAATTCTGAGTGAGTGGGAGGGGAAACGGATTGATCGGGTAGCTGCCGTGTGCTCGGCTCTGCACTGCGGCTGTACCTGATCTCATTTCGCCTTAGTTACTGTTATGTTCTTATTGATTAGCCACTATGACCGAGCAACTCGGAACTCCCAGGGACTCTGCCGGCTCATGTCACAGACCCCTGCGGCTAACCCTTGTCTAGCCTCATTTCAGGGAGGAAGACTCTCTGTCTTGAGTCTCTCAGCTGCTGTGGCCAGGCCGGGCACCATAGTCCCGCTGATAGCCCAGAGGCAAGCGGTGCCACCTGAAAGGAAGGGCCATCCCCATTGACCCCGTGGGGGCAGCTCAGCATTGGTGGTCAGCCAATCAGCTTGGCCACAAAGTTAGCCCTTTAATTATCTCCATTTTACAGAAGAGGAAACAGAAGGTCCAAGAAACGAGTTATCTCGCCCAAGAACACATTGTCCCCCAAAACCTCTGCAGTAATGACAATGTGGTTAGTACATGGGTGGGGATGTGGTCACTGGCTGTTCCTTCCGAGTCTCTACAAGTCCCTCTGTCCCTCTCCTGCTGTTGTCCTCCCACCCCCCCCGGGTGGTTCTGTCCAGCATTTCAGAAGTGCCCCCGAGCCCAGGCAGAAGCAGGAGGATTCTTCTGTTTGCAGGGATAAACACGACCCACCTGGCCTCTGTATGAGTCAGGCTCCAAGAGACTTAACTTTGTGCAGAAGGAAGCGAAGGCCTTTCTAAAACACGAGTCGCGCACCCGGCCTCCCTGGCATCCTCGGTGGAGGCAGCCCGCCCAGGTGAGTGCCAGACCCCTCACAGGAGCGGGATGTCTTCTCCAACGATGGACTCGTGTTTTCATAAGTCTAAAAAAGACCACATCCCTGGCTTTTTAAAAAAATATTATGGGGCAAATGATTGATTTCATGATTCTTAGATATGAGTGATGGGGAGACTGGTTTCAGTTTCATGATTGCAGTTGTCATATTTCCGAACTTCCTAAATAGAGCTTTATTTTTAAAGATCCCACAGTCTTACATCAAGTTAAAAAGGTTGCTGTCAAAATCAAATGGCATGTCAATTTTAATGAGCAACTGAAAAATTAACAAATGTAACATTCTAATCTAATTATGTTCTTTCAAAAAGCTTTTTGAAAATTGATTCAAGTTTGATTTGTCAGGCATTCTACCGCCAAGACAGCAGTGACAGTGTGTGGGAGCCCCGCACCGGGACCTTCCCATCGGGGCTCCGCTGGCCTCCGTGGTGTCTCTCTAAGTTTGGGATTACTTGCTAACGCTGTAAAACTTTTCATGAATTACATGCACATACAGAGAAAGTGAACAGATTGTCAGTATACCCCTCTCTACTTTGATGAGAGAATCACAACCAGCAACCAGCACCCAGACGCCCCAGCACCCTCCCTAACCTACTATCTCCCAATAAAGGTAAACACCAGTTTTTAAACATAAGAGCTTTTTTTTTTGAGGCAGAGTCTCACTCTGTCACCCAGCCTGGAGTGCAGTAGCACAATCTTGGCTCACTGCAGTCTCCACCTCCCGGGTTCAAGCAATTTTCCTGCCTCAGCCTCCTGAGTAGCTGAGATTACAGGTGTGTGCCACCACGCCCAGCTAATTTTTATATTTTTAGTAGAGACAGTGTTTTGCCCTGATGACCAGGCTGTCCTCGCACTCCTGACCTCAATTGATCCACCTGCCACAGCCTCCCAGAGTGCTGGGATTACAGACGTGAGCCACCATGTCCTGCTGCTATTTTTTTAAGCATGGCATCTGTGCTTTTTAAGCAGGGATCCATGCGGTGAGGGAGGAGGACCTCTATCATCTGAAAGTCTGTTCTGTTCAGTGCCCCATGTGGTTTGCGAATCATGCATACTGTTTTGCATGCTTCTATTAAAAGATGGGGAGAGAGTCCTGTCCTGGTGTCCCTAGTGAGTGAGGGCCTTGTGGAGATGTCTCGTGGTTCTGGTTTCCTCCCCTCCCAGAGGCATCTCGGGTGGTGTCCTGCTGCGTGTGTACCACGCCAACATGACAAGACGTTCTGTCAGGACAGCAGCGCTGGGCAGGAGAGCTCTGTTCCCAGAACCCAGGGCACCGGCCCTCACCCTTTCCGCATCTCGCTCTGGCTTTGATTTTGAGAGTGGCGATGTCCCGTTAGTACCCCCTGACACTTTGGACAATCTATGAAGCATTATTCCAGGGTGTAGAGATAGTTAAAGCAGGCCCAGCTCCTTCTCTTAAAGGGTTTACTGATTAGCTGGGAAACAGGTAACTTTAAAAAAGAAGAAAAAACAGGCTGGGTGTGGTGGCTCATGCCTGTAATCCCAGCACTTTGGGAGGCAGCCGAGGTGGGAAGATCACTTGAGGCCAGGAGTTCAAGACCAGCCTGGCCAACATGGCAAAACCCATTTCTACTAAAAATACAAAAAATTAGCTGGGAGTGGTGGTACATGCCTGTAATCCCACCTACTCAGTAGGCTGAGGCAAGAGAATCACTTGAACCGAGGAGGTGGATATTGCAGTGAAACAAGATCATGCCATTGCACTCCAGCCTGGAAGACAAAGTGAGACTCCCTCTCAAAGAAAAGAAAAGAGAGGCGGGGGTGGGGCGGGGTGGGGTGAGGTGGGACGAGGCGAGGCAGGCTGGGCACAGTGGCTCACACCTGTAATCCCAGCATCTGAGACCAGCATTTGACTTGGGAAGTCAAGATGGGAGGATCACTTAAGCCCAGGCATTTGAGATCAGCCTGACAACATAGGAAGACCTCATCTCCACAAAAAAGAAAAGGAGAGAAGAGAAAAGAAATTAGACAGAAGGAAATGCAAAGTCCCCAGAGAGGAGGAGAAGAGGAGACCAAAGCTGAGGGAAGGGAGGTGAACAGCGATGATTTAGATAGACTGGAAACTGCCCTGAGACGAAGCTAGAAGCGTGGTGGGGTCGCGTCCTGGGTGGTGCAGGGCCTGGCTGCTCTCCTGCATCTTGGAAAGGGAACTCATGATGATCTTCATTTTTTTTTTTTAAACCAATGCACCACCCTCATCCCTAATTATTACAGATTTCATACAGTCCATAGATTACCTTCACTGATGAGGGGAATTAGACATTTTAGAAAGGTTCCCAACAGAGGCCAAAGCAGGAAGTTTTTCTGGTGAAACGTTCAGTTTTCAGTCAGCCCGAAGTATTCCATTCCTAATAAAGATCTAATCCCAGAGACTTTGGGTTTCAAATCCATAAGAAGGAATGACCGTTTTCATCGTGAGACATTGATATTTCATTACTGAGACCCAAAGCCACCTTTGTAACCTTGCGAGATCCTTTTTGATTGTATAAACTTCAGAAGTCTGGAGATCTTAGATATCAGGAAGATAAATTTACATAGGTAGGCACCATAATTCTTGTTCCTCATATATTTTATATTGCATCATTTACATATGCTTTAAATATCCAATGAATTGTAATAAATGGGAACTCATAATAAAACTGGTAATAAAACGGATTATTCAGGTGATGCTGTTTTATTACAGTCTCATTATGATTATATAATCCTTATTAAAATCTGGATCAAAGATGAATTTCTCACTGGAGGTACTTCACAAGTACTTTAATAAATTCTATTTGTTGCACAATCCCAGGGTGAATATTGGTTTTTATAATTTCATACAAATGTGTTGCAACATGCCATGGAATCTGACTATAGGAATCTGTGCAGTGAGGGAAGAGAATATCGTCTGCAGGTCTGTTCAATGCCTTGTGTGGTTTGGGAATCATGTCTGCTGTTTCATATGTTTCTGTTGAAACGTGGGGAGAGGCCCTGTCCTGGTGTTCCTGGTGAGTGAGGGCCTGGAGGGAACATCACGTGCTTCTGTCTTCTTCCCTTCCTAGAGGCATCTTGGGTGGTTCTTCAGAACTTCTCGTTCTTACTCAAGGTTCTTTTATTGAAAGAGCTGTCTGATGGGTGGAACACATTCATCAGCATTATTTTTCCTTTTTTTTTTTTTTTTTTAAGATGGAGTCTCGCTGTGTCGCCCAGGCTAGAGTGCAGTGCCACAATCTTAACTCATTGTAACCTCTGCCTCCCAGATTCAAGCTATTCACCTGCCTTAGCCTCCCAAATAGCTGGGATTACAGGTGCCTGCCACCATGCCTGGCTAATTTATTTGTGTGTGTTTGTTTGTTTTGAGAGGGACTCTCGCTCTGTTGACCAGACTGGAGTGCAGTGGCACGATCTCAGCTCCCTACAACCTCCGCCTCCCAGGTTCAAGTGATTCTCCTGCCTCAGCCTCCTGAGTAGCTGGGATTATAGGGGCCCACCCCCATGCCCGGCTAATTTTTGCATTTTAGTAGAAATGGGATTTCACCATGTTGGCCAGGCTGGTCTCGAACTCCTGACCTCAAGTGATCCGCACCCTCGGCCTCCCAGAGTGCTGGGATTATAGGTGTGAGCCACTGCACCCGGCCAGCATTATTTTTGATCTTAGCTGTTATGGCTGTTGCCACAGTGGCCCTTCCTTAGAATCCTATTCTGACACAGTCTGGGGCCTTTTGGTCTTGATTGAAGCTGCACATGGCAGAGCAGAGTCACGCTGAGTGACTCTGCCATCACTGTGGTGGGGGGATGCCGTGACAAGCGGACCCTGCATGGCGTGTACTGCGAAGTAGCCTCTTCCCCTGGCTCCCCCAGAAAGCTCTATCAGGCTGGATGAGAGCCAGAGCAAGCCAGGGAGGTGGTCAAAGGAGAGTCGCAGAGGCCCTCGGAAAACAGAGGGGCAATCAGAATGCTTTGGCTAGAAAGGGGCTACATCAGAAATGTTTGATGTCATGAAGTAGATGGATCTGTTACCCTAAACCGTGGATGCTGGATCCAGGAGTCAGGGCTCGGGAACAGGTGAGCACAGCAGAAGAACGAATGAGGGCAGTCCTGCCTTCGGCCAGATCCAGCAGTAGAGACAAGTATCTCCAGCCTCTTGCAGCCTTCTTCATTGTTTTATCCATAGCTGCAGCCACAGCGCTGTCTGGGGAGGAGGTGCTGAATACATGTTGGAAAGAATGAGCTGCCCCGAGGTCGTGGCTGTCAGGACAACTAACATCCATGCCAATAGTTCATCTCTAGGCCCCCAGATGGGTGCGCCAAGGGAAAAGCAGGGCTCAGCAGCCGTCAGGTTTTGGGAATTCAGTACACAGAGCTGCTGAGTAGAGAGAATGGCACCAGAGGGAGACCTTGGGCCTGGCCTGCTGTATCTGAGCTCTCCAGCTGGGTGGCCTCCTCTTGCCTCACTTTTCTTATCATCTGTAACATGGGTATAGCAGGCCAGGTGCAGTGGCTCATGCCTGTAATTTCAGCACTTTGGGAGGCTGAGACAAGTGGATCACCTGAGGTCAGGAGTTTGAGACCAGCTTGGCCAACATGGTGAAACCCCGTCTCTACTAAAAATACAAAAATTAGCCAGGCATGGCAGTGGGCACCTGTAATCCCAGGTACTCAGGAGGCTGAGGCAGGGAGAATCTCTTGAACCTGGGGGGCAGAGGTTGTAGTGAGCTGAGATCGTGCCATTGCACTCCAGCCTGGGCGAGAGAGCAAGACTCCCTCTCAAAAAAAAGGGTATAGCAAAAGGATTTACTTCCATTTGTTGTAAGGCTGGAATGAATTAATATGAAACAGCCAAAATATGTGGCACATGAGGATGTGTGTTGTAAAAAGCTCTGCTAAATTAATTTAAATATATATTTTTCTGAATGGTATTCATGGGCGATCCCTGGGTGTGGGCCAGAGGGCAGTGCCGAGTGCGTGCGTGGGCGTGGATGCAGCATGGCAGAGCCCCAGCTGGCGGGGGCCGTGGATTGGCTTTGAGATGAGGCCGGGATGAGTCTTCAGCCTGATGCACAGCCCTGGAGCGAGTGCTGTCGAAATGCAGACTGGAAATTGAATGTGGAAACTCACTTCGACCAACACCGGTTGGGGAAGCACAATTTTAAAAGCAGGATTTAGATAAAATGCTTATTAGTAGAGTGAGGATTATCCGGGATTTTAAAGTTCGTTCTTATCTTCCGTGCTGCTCAAGTGAGGAAACAAGGTGGCGTCAGCCTGCGGTGGAGGATCCTCAGCTGTGGAAAGCGTTGGCCGGTCTCATAGAGGTGGCGTCTGCTGCCGGCCCTCAGGCTCTGCCACCGAGGAGGAGAGGTGGATAAAACACAGGTGTGAGCAAGACCCTAAGAAGCTGCTGCCCTCTGTGTCCTGACTGCGTAAGGACACACGGATGACACCATCCCCAATCGCCTGCAGAGCGTGGACCCCACAAAAGGAACCACGCAGGAGGCACCCAACCCCTGAGCGCCGTGAGGTTGCTGGGTTTTTCTCTCTGTCCCCTGCCTCCAGGCAGGACTGCACCTAAACTAATTCACGTCCTGGTTTCTCTGTTCTTCTGTGGTCTTCACAACATGAAGGAGGTCCCATCTAAGACGTTCCAACAGACCCTGGCACTCAGTTTAACACAAGGTGGCAAATATGAAAATGGAGCCCAGTATGAAAATGAACCTCTTCAGTTTCAGAACTCAGAGACCCCGAAATCTGACCCCACCCCTTACGTCACCTGTGACTCATCTTTAGAAAGACCCGCATCTCCCTACCATTCAATAGGAGCAAGTGCACACAACAGGAAACAATGGGTAAGTGGACAAGGGATTTCAATGCAAAACACACAAGCCATGAGTGGACAAGGGGTATCAGTGCAAAACACACAAGCAATGCAAGCAGCAAGTCTATGAAAATGCTGTCCTGCCCCCAGAAATCCATTAAAAGCAAACCAAAGCACCATGACGTTTCTCATCTGATTAGCCAGTGTTTTAAGGTTTGATGTGAGGTTGAGCAGGCTCTAGGGAGACGAGTTCTCTGGCCGGATTCTAGGGGAGATTGGGGAAGGTGGTTTGGCGGGATCAGGTGTGAAAGGCACATGGTGAGTTTTCTGTGTCCTGTAACCAATTCCCAGGAGCCTAGCAGCTGAAGCAACACTCCTGTCTTCTCACAGTTCTGCAGGTCCCAAGGGCAGTGCGGCATAGCTGGGCTCTCTGCTCCGGTCTCCCTGCACTGCAATCAAGGTGTGGGCCAGGGCTGGGCTGCGGTTCTTATCTCAGGCTCAGGTTTACTCCCAGGCTCACTGGTTCCTTCACCTGCTTTCCAAATGACCTCTTCTGCAGGGAATGCCAGCGGGTGTGGGGCAGGGGGAGAGAGCTTCAAGGTGAGGATCCTGAGAGTGAAAGCCGAGGAGGCTGCCAAGGAGTAGGAAGCTTGGAGCAGGCACAGAGAAGAAGGGGGACTCAGGTGGGGGGTGACTCAGGCTGCTGAACTCAAGGCGGGAGCCAGCCTCGAGGAGATGGAGATATCCACAGCAGCCAGTGCCACGGCCCAGCCAAGGAGAGTCAGGACAGGGCGATGGGGGGCAGACCTGGGCACGGCAGGCAGGCAGGCAAGCAGCACGGGGAAGGAGCGCATACCTGGGCCTACCAGCCAACTCTGAGCCTGCAGGGGCCCCTGGGCAAGTGGGTGTGGCTGCACCTCGCTGGTTTAAAGCTGCATTGCCCAAGCCCTGCTGCAGAGGCAGCTAGAACTGTGCTTGTCTCTCCATCCCTTGTCATCCTTAAACGGGAAAGACCCACGTGGCCTGGGAGGGCGGGGCATGCCTGACCGGGGCTCTGCCTCTCTGGTGGGGCCCTGGCCGGGGCCACTGGATGCACGAGTGCTGTTCCCTGCCTTCCTCTCCCCAAGAGGGGCCCCTCTGGCTGCCTCACTCTGCAATTAGAGCTGCTTTGGGTACAGGGGCTATTAGCACTGCCGCCTCCTGCTTCATGGTTACACAGGCGCCCCGTGAGACCAGATGGGCCCCCGCTCTTCAAGGGGAATAGATGGGGTGAGAGCGTGGCCATCGGGAGCATGGGCTTTGCAGACCTTGCGCATGTGGAGCCTAATTACCCGCAACCCTGGTGGGAAGGAGGGAGCCAGGCAGAGGTGTTTAAAGCCTCAATATGGGACCAAAGATGCTTCTAGAAAAGTAACCTCAGTTCAGAAGCATCTGACTCTGCAGCCTCCCCATCTGAACTGTAGTTGGGAGGTGTTTCTTGCCATTGCTTTTGCTTTCAGACAGGAATCTCCACCTCCTTCTGTTTAGAGAGATAAATGGACTGAATGCTAACAAATTTGTTCCATTAACATATTCAGCAGTAGGCAGGCATGAGATAGCATAACTCAATTTCTATCTTAAATCATTGTTTTAATCTCACACTTGAATATCATCATTTAATTTGTACATCCAGCTGGAAATATTGATTTTTGGAGGCATTTATTCTGTGCATTATGTAAAATTCTATTTGCACTCTGCTATGGAAATGTTACTTTGTGGCTTAAAATATGATTGAGACTGTTCCATTTTTTCTTACATCTCATGCAGATGGGACATTGTGACTTCGCTGTGGATTGGGGAGGGTATCAGGGCTCAAATAACCACACGGGGCAGGAGGATAGTTTGCTAAAGGAGGCAAAGAAAAAACACTGTTGTTTGCTGGTTTCCAGGACTGTGCAACTTGTTATATGCATTCCATATGTAATACACTTTTTAAAGCTGGTAAAATAGCAGATCACATGCTCACCGCCATGACCGGAAGCTGAGAGCCTGGAAGAGGTTCCAGCCAGCTGTCTGCAGGCACCTGCTGTGGGAGGGCACGGGACAGGGTCAGAGGCTGAGGCCTTGCTGTGTTGCTGTCCACTCCTTCTGTAGGGATCAGATTCTGAGTGGTGGCTTTTTTCTTTTCTTTTCTTTTCTTTTCTTTTTTTTTTTTTTTTGAGGTGTTTTCCTAAACTTGTGCCAGCTCTGTGGTCAACCCAATGGCCTCCCTTGCTGGGACGCTCCGGGCAGTGGCAGAGATGTCTGCTCATCCTGGGTCCATTCAGAAGCCAGCCCTGCTCACTTAGAGGGACAATCAAATAGACCAATTCCCTCCTCCTGGTTAATACAGACCTTTGCAGACTCATGTGGAGGTTCTGCCCTTAAAACCAACCATTCCCTCCAAGGGGCATGGATGACCGGCGCTGGCTGAGCCCTCACCATAGTTGATCTACTGGAAAACTATGGCTGGGCTGGGCGTTGCCATGACTGATTCCTATGTCACAGGCAAGGAAGCTGAGACTCACAGGTGTGACCTGATGACCTGTAACTTCAGTGGCAGATCCAGTAGTCTCGCCTGGTTCCCAGCAGCCCTACAGTGGAGTGGGCTGAGTCAGGTGCAGAGGTGCCCTGGCCAAGGGGACAGCCTCGGGGTGGCCCTCAGGCTCGGCCTCGTGTGCGCAGATCCCATCCCCAGGCCCGCGGAACAAGGAAGGGTCTGGCTTTTGGAAAACCCGGGTCCATTTGTCGAGGCAGTCGCTAACAGAGAGGAAATAATGGTTGTAATGTCAAGCTTGGGGAAAAAATCAATTTGTAGTTGTCCCAGAAAGCCTTTTAAGTAGAATGTTTTTAGAAATAAATTATATATGGGAAAGTCAGAAGCGGTGATAATTTGTGGGACCCAGTGCAGGATGAAAACACAGGAGCCTTGTTCAAAAAGCACTGGGACTTCCCGAGAGCAGCAGCAGACCATTAACCTGGTGCGGGGCCCTTCTGAGTGGGGCTGGCCACATGCCCCTGAGCCCACCCTGGGGAGAGTGTGGGTGCCTTTCTGAGAGAGGGCCCGGGCCGCACACCCCTGAGCCGCCATGGGGAGAGTATGGGGGCCCTTCAGTGCCAGTCCTTTGGGCATTTGAACCCCCTGTACCCGCCCCTGAGCCGCCATGGGGAGGGTGTGGAGGCCCTTCGGTGTGGGTCCTTCGGGCATTTGAACCCCCTGTTCCCGCTCCTGCCCCTTTGCACTGTGCTGCTCTAGGTTAGACGCCCTTTGTGTTTCAAGGTGGCAAGCAACACTGTGCCTAGCTGGGAATCTAGCTCCATTCTGAAAGACTGGGGTGCTTACCTCCCTCAGTATTTCAACCCAGCAGACCCCACAATGCCTGCTTCCACTCTGCACTTCTTATGGCATCAGGAGATGTCCCTGAGCCCCACCGGAGCCTGGAAGACCATGGGAATGGCCCAGTGAGTGGCCCAGGCTCCCTGCAGGCACAGAACCGAGCCAACTGGCCAGGGCCCAAACCAGCCACAGGGAAGGGCTCTGCTCAGAGAAGCCTCACTGCCTTCCTCATGTTTTCCATGGGTGCAGCAAACACATCTCAGATCCAAAGCCGTGGCTCCCCTCCCTTCCTGCCCCCCAACCCCCACCCCACAAGAAGTCCCTAGGCACTTTGGGGGCTCTGCCGACAGGGCTGAGGGGCACAGACATGGCTTAACTGAGAAGATGGATCCACCGGGTGGTGTTGGAAAGGAGGGGGCGCAAACGGAACAACCCATGGAAAATTCGATCTTGAGACAAATGATAATGTTCATGATTACTAAGGAGGGAAAGAGGAAGCGGAGGTAGTGGGGCAGGGAGGGAGGGGGAGGGAGAAAAGGCTCATGGGCATTGACAACCCACAAAACTCAAGCCAGGGCCCTTACCCCTTCCGATACCCCCCATGCACCCCCATTGCAAGGCCACACCTAAATACAGTTGAGGAAAAACAGGACTCTATGATGCATTCTCTCATGAAATAAAAGAATAATTTTAATTAGTGTGTCTAATCACAGCATTATTTTATGTGCATACCTACGTCCCAGCCTATATACATACAGATACACAGACATACATGTCTGAGACAGCTTCGGTTGCCCTGTCTGGGAGCAGTGCCCTGGCATCTGGTGGGTATAGTTCAGGGATGCCACTTCACACCCCACAGTGACGACGAAGGAAGGAGGGCACAGCAGAGAGCTGGCCAGGCCCAGTGTGCTCAGCGCAGGGGCTGACCCTCCCCTCCGGAGGAAAGGCTGGTGGGTCCCAGGAAGGCCCTAGCTGCAGGTACACCCTACACTCCAGTGCCTGGGGGTGTCTGGCTCAAGACGGATGGGTGTGGATGAACGAATGACCAAGTGAACAAATGATGCTCTGAGCACCCCCAGAAGCCACTTGGGGACTCAGTGTCCCCTCCCTGCAGGGCTGGGAGACAGGTGTCCACTGGGGATGCCAGGCATGGCGCCATTTCACCTGTTTAAAGACTGAGGTCTATGTCATTGCTTTTGGCTGTTTACTTTCTTTCCCCCTGAGCCATCTCCCGCTGCCTTTGTCGTGTGTACAATGTGTCAGTGGAATTGTTAAAATAATTTTTCTTAGGGCCCCTTAGAGGTCTAATGTTTGAAGTCCAACATTTACTTATTCTTCGTTGCTTGCAATTTTTCTCTCCTCGGTAACCATTGGGTAGAAAAGCATCACGTGGCCCTAACCAGGTATCCCTACCCTGAGAAGAGAGGGAGAGGCTGACTGACCGAGCAGGTGGCCAGAGATGTGTCCTAGGTCATCAGGGAGGCCCAGGCCAGCTCGGGAGGGCAGGGAGCTGGGGGCCTCAACCTCACAGCCAGGTGCCCTCAGCACAAGCCCTCTGCCTACCCCTTTCTTCACTGTAAACATGAAAAGAAGACACAAACGTGGAAGGAAACCACCATACCCTGGTCTAGAACTCAAGGAGCCAGGAGTGATTTAGAAGCAGAAGCGAGCTTCGTGGACAGGCACACACTGCCCTCCTCCCCACTCACGAACTCACGGGGCGTTGTGCGGGGTGTTTTTTAAGCCATTCTCCTCCCTTTCTGTGCAGACTAAAAAGGCAGATGCCTTGTGGGGAGTAACAAGCTGGGCCTTTCAAGGGAGAGCTTGAAAAGTCTCATTGAGTTGGAAGTCGAGGGGCTCTGGAGTTAGACTGGAAGAGAATGGTCCTCTTGAGTGACAGAAACATCACAGTGCCATGAAAGGGGCCGAGCGAGTCGGCCGCATGGCCTGGTGTCTCTAGTTCCTCTCCGCAGTGTCTGCACCCCCGGGAACTACCACCGGGTCGTGGTGGGGTCAGGCCAACCCGGCCACATTGCTGTGAAGACCAAGTTCTCCCACTTGTTTGCGCAATAGTGAGCCCCTCCAAACCCCTAGGCTGCTTAATTATGCACAAAGCCAGGCCCCTGACCTGTGAGGAGATGTGTTCGCACAGGAGCTGTCTGAGAGGTCAAGTTCAAGGCCACCCAGCGCTGTGTTTTCCGGGAAAGCCCGCACACCCGTCTGTCGGAGATATTTGATGGGCGCCCGTTTTCCATGGAGCTTTCCTTTGAATCTCTTCTGGTTTGAGCAGCGTTTTCCAGGGCCGATCCAGCAGTGTCCTTTATCACTGCAGCTGTGCCCGTCACTCCGGGAGAAGGACACTTGCTATCTTCCCTCCCCAGGGGCGGGTGCACCAGAGATCGGTGGGAGAGGAATCGCATCAAGTCCAGAGGTTTCACTCACAGACAGATTTGTTCTGCTGTGATACACAAAGGACAGAACTAATATCCGTGCCCCAACCCAGAGCCCAACACCCGGGCCCCACTCCTGACCTCATCCTTCCCTCCCGTGCCCTCGTACTCTGCGTACATTCACCCGGCCTTCCAGACGCTGACACTTTAACACCCGCCTGTCCCTGCTGGTGCCTCTTTGGCAGGTGCAGTGAGGACTCCTTCCCAGGATCCGGTACCTCCTGCCCCTTGTGCATTCATGGGAGGCTGTGTGGCTGGGCACGGCTCCCTGTCCTCCCTGTCCCCAGGAGGGTGGATGGGACACTTGCTTCCACTATTCCCACTGGGTGCGACTGTCCCCAGACCTGGGTCACATTGTGATTTGGGGGCTGCCCCCATCCAGATATGCCACTTCTCGTCTAATCAGCACGTAGTTGCTGGCTCCCTGCTGCGGGCCAGGCATGGGGCTGGGCTGAAATGCTAATGGGTCAGGATCTTAGGAGGCTCTGATGCTTGTCCAGGGGGTAGGGAGGTTGCCCCAGGGCACTGTGGCTTCCTGCCTGATGCCAGGTACAGGAGGTGGCTTGGTCCTGGGTTCTGGCCATTGTGAAACCTGCTTCTGTCCCTGTTGCTGGAGGCAGAGGAAGAGGACTAGAGGAGGATCCCAGGGTTTGGGATCTACAGCAGATCCGCAGCGGGTCAGGTGGATGGGGAAAGGAACTTGAGATACTCCACACACTCTGCAGCCACCACTGTGGCTGGTGCACCCACGGCCCTGGAGGAGTCCCCAGGAGTGCACAGCTGCCTCTGGCCTCCTGTTCTCGGCATCTTCTCCTCACCTTACTTTGGAGCCACCGGGGCTCACCCAGCCCCAGCTTACTTTTTACACGGGCCACATCCACAGTGCAGATCTATTAGTCAGTTAGGACCAACCAGGCACCATGCCTCGGGGGCTTCAACAACAGAGATTTATTTTCTTACAACTGTGGAGCTCCAAACCCAAGACCAAGGTGTGGGCAGAGCTGGTTTTTCCTAAGGCCTCTCTCCTTGGCTTGTAGGTGCCGTCTTCTCCCTGTGTCCTCAAAGAGTCATCCCGGTGTGTGTGTCTGTGTCCTCATCTCCTCTTCTTAGAAGGACACCAGCCAGATTAGATTAGGCCCCACTCTGATGGCCTGATTTTGCCTTAACCTGGTTTTAAAGGTCCAACTCCAAATACAGCCATGTTCTGATGGGATTAGGACTCAGCCTAGGAATCCGCGTTGAAGTTGAACTTGAGTTGTTCAGCAAGGCAGCCACACAGCACAGTCTGCCCTGGGCAGTGGTCGGCTAAGCATTGGCTCATGGCTCCTGGTGGTGTCCACCCCCAGCCCTGCTGTCACAGGACGAGAGGGAGCAGAGCAGGGACACGCCAGCTCTTGACTGCCATGGCTTCTGTGCATATCCCCTTGGCCGGAGTTGAGCACATGACCGTGCCTCGCCCAGGGGTCTTGCCGGGCAGATCTCTGTGCACACAGCATGAAAGATGGTATTTGGAGAACTGTGTGGACTCTGTATGCTCACAACGTTCCCCTCCCAGTTCCCTCCCAGCTTCCCACCTTTCTCCTCCCCTGATGCCCGCAGCATTCAGAGCCGCCTCACCTGGGAGGCGATTTGCTCCGGTTGGTTGGTGGTCAGGTGTAGACCTGAGGCTGGAGGGGGAGCCAACATGAAGAGGGCTGAACAGGGTGCATGTGCCGTGCCTCTCCCAGGCCCTCCTAGAGCAGGGCCTGGCACCACAGGGACACTCGACAAACCTGATGGGTGGATGAATGCACGGCAACCTCGTCTTGATCCAATTTTAGAAGCTGCCGTTAGAAAGACCTCATATCACAATGGAAGAATTTCTTTTATTGAAAGAAAAAAAAAGTTACATATGAAATCCAGCCAAAAATGTGTCAGTTGACATGGTTCTTGTGCTCTAGACGTTGGAACAGTCTTGAAAACTGTTCATGACAGCACCGGAAGCCATGTTTGAAAGGGATGACCTCACAGGATAGGAGGGAACTGCCCCAAATGTTGATATCTGATTCCTGGAAAATTTGCTCACCTGTCATCACTGAGACAAGCTGGTGCCTTCTGTCACGTAACTTCAGCGGCTGGTCTCAGGGTTAGGGATCGACTCATAAAATCTTACCTGGTGGGTTCCATGTGCCATGCAAAATGCCGGCAGGAAGAACCGGGGTGGCTGGCGATCTTCTGTCCCAAGGAAGATCTTATAAAGCCACACAAAGCAGTGATGACGATTCAAAATAATGTCACTTTCAACAGATTTTTCTAATATCTGACTTTAGGATGAAGTTCTCTAGAATCCAAGCAGTAAGACTGGATGCCAGTTTCTTCTATGTAGCTTCAAGGCCAGAGGCAATGTCAGGAATTTTTCCTCTTTCTGCAGCCTGACGGGCCCTGTGGGGGAATTTGGTGGCTTCCCAGGGATGAGGCGACCCTGAGACCCTCCAATAAGGCAGGGAGCAAACAAAAGGGCCATTTGGTTACAAACTCCAACCGCGACCCCATAGGCTGTTCAAGCCCTGCCATCCTTGAATTTCTTTCTGAAATGTCCCACCATAAACTGTCAGAGATGGAGGAGTGAGTGGGAGGAAAAATTTGACGATTCTCCATTGCTAACTAAAATCGCTTATTAGCTGCCATTTTACCCGCGTGCCCGGAGACTTCCAGAAGGGAGCTGTGCATGTCTCTTCTGCCCCTCTCCAGAAAATAATTCACCACCCCAGTCGTCATTCATTGCAGATCTATCTGCCCAGGTTATTAATAAAAATGTAGAATCCCAGATCACGCGCTGCCCTCCCACTGGCGTCAATCGCTGTGCACATGCATTAACTTGCAGAGAATGCCAGGAGGAAACGGGGAGGAGAGGCCACATCTCCAAGCAAGGACGAAGCTTCTCCTGGGGTTTACCGTGATGGTTTTACCCTGGCAGTCAGCACTCTCTGCTGATATTTTATTTGTGTGTTTTCCATGTAGGGTGTGTTTCTGTTTTTATTAATAGCAAGCACCCTGGGTAATTTTATATCTTAAAAAAATTGAATAGAGCTCTGAAAAGGACACATGGTGTAGCCAGCACTGGGGTATCCACCATCTAGAATTAGCCAGTGTTACTACTTTACCACATGAGCTGCAGGTTTGTAAAAGCAATAAGACTGGTGTAGAAAATGTCGTGTTCCCGTGATCTCCTGCCTTCTCCAGAAGCATCCTATGGAAGGCAGCACCTCTTCCTCATGGGTTTGTGGCTTTGCTCTTTTGTGCATAGACAGAAATTATGCTAGAATTTTATGGCTTTTTCTTTTCACTTAATGCTATCTGTGAGCCTCTCCTCATGGGTCCATGTTACTGTAGCTCATTTCAGCAACTGTCCAGCTGGTAAGTGTGCCAGGATCCCTCTCTCTCCTAAGGACTCGGGGTTGTGTGTGACCCTTGCTACCTCCTGGCCATGTTCCCACCTCCACCCTCCCTCAGAGCACCTGGCAGGATTGCTCTGTTTGCCCCTTGAAGCTGGGTATGGCTGTGTGCCCTGGTTTGGGCAATGAAAGGTGAGTGGAAATGGTGCCTGCCACCACATGCTGAACCATTTAGCTGCCCTTGAGCCTGCTCTAGGCTCTGTTTCTCATGTGAAAATCCAAAAATCAAAGGAGCCAGGAATGCTGAGCCCACATCCAGAGGGCAGCTGGTCCAGAGACCACACTCCACCTGCTCTGAAAATCAACTCATACTGGGTTAAGCTACAGAGATTTGGGGGCTGGTTGTTAGTTCAGCAAAACCCACCCTATCCTGACTGATAGAGGCTGCTTCCGGTTTTCTGTTGTTATAGACAGTGTGCAGTGCTGACCTTCACATGCGGCCAGGTTTCTAAGGTGGGTTTCTGGACTTGCTGAGTCAAAGGGCACCTGCTTTTTCAACTTTCCTGGGGTTGCAACGTGTTCTCAGGCACCCCCACAGCCCGTGAGAGAGGCCTTCTCACATTATCTCCGGCACATTCGTTTAGATCCTGCACCCTTCTGATCGTGTGAGGTTATTTCATTGCTTTAATCTGCAATGGGTACAACTCTTCACAGATGCAGTCTCAGTTATGAGGCTTTCAAATCCTAGAGTTTTCCATGATAATGAGAACAACAACCTTTTTAATGAACCAATATCGTATTTTCCATTATATTAGGGAATTTTTTTAAGTTAGCATAAGAAAACAAAAACCCCTAGCAGCCAGGTAAACTTTTGGAAACACGAGGGAATATTTATAATCAGATCCTAGAAAGGGTCTCCTTTTCCTCTTAATAAATAGCTCTGGCCTTATTGGAAATTGGTATTAGGTTCTCTAATGGGACAGAACTAATAGGAGAGATGAATACACGAAGGGGAGTTTATTAGGAGAATTGACTCTCAGGATCACAAGGTGAAGTCCCACAATAGGCCATGAGCACACTGAGGAGCCAGGAAGCCAGTCCGAGTCCCCAGATCTCAAAAGTAGGGAAGCCGACAGAGCAGCCTTCAGTCTGTGGCCAAAGGCCCAAGAACCCCTGGCAAACCACTGGTGTAAGGCCAGGAGTCTAAAAGCCGAAGAACTTGGAGTCTCATGTTCCAGGGCAGGAAGCATCCGCTTGGGAGAAACATGGAGACCGGAAGACTCAGCCAGTCCAGTCCTTCCACGTTCGTCTGCCTGCTTTTGTCCCAGCCACGCTGGCAGCTGATCAGATGGTACCCAGCCACATTGACGGTGGGTCTGTCTCTCCCAGTCTGCTGACTCAAATGTTAACCTTCTTTGGCAGCACCCTCACAGACACACCGAGGAACGGCACTTTGCATCCTTCAATCCCTTCACGTTGACACTCCATATTAGCCGTCACAGGCCCTCAGCAATGTCTACACTTGTTATCTCTAGATGGAGGTTGGAACGGAGCAATGGAAACACTGAAGTGTTTGACGTGACTCTGTAAATGATGTTTGAAGTTCCCGTGACTTAGAAAAGTGACAGTTTCTTTTGTTAGTAAAAGTTTGGATGGCAGTACTTGGCTGAGTGATAAAAATGTCGCTAAATTCACTAATGTCACTTAACTCTGCTAATTTCACAACCTTAATAGGATTCATTTGTTACTTATGACATTGCCAAACCAAGCATTATCTTTCTATAGTCAGTTGTAAAATTAAAAAATAATAATAGCAACAAAGCTGATGGTACCTTTATGATCTGTCCCTGCTGAGACAAGGGCTGAGGTTTCAGTGAGGGGAGTGGTGTGACCAGGTGACCCCCAGGAGGCTGCATAAAGACTCATGAATGGCAGCTGTAAAGTGCTGTTCTCTTAAAGTAATCTCACAAGTGTAAATTGGCCTCCTGCGAGGTTCATTTCTCTGAGATGGCACCTTCCTTGCCCTCAGGCCACTGAGGCGAAGGTGGACCAAGGCTGCTGACCTGATGGGATGGAGCTGGCAGCCAGCTCTCCTCCCAGGACCCTGGGCTTCCCTGGGATTCTAGAAACAGCTCAGATTCTGACTGGGGATTTTTCTGTCATCCGCAAAGATAGGCTGTCCACAGAGCTGAGAGGATGTGGTGGTATGGCTTTCTGTCGTCACAGCCGAGGTCCTCGGAGGTTGCCCCATGCACCCGGCCCCACACCTGCCTCTTGGCACTACACTGCGTGGTCCCATGCCATGTGGTCTCTTTAGATGTGTGGTTCTCACTCAGAGATGATGCTGCCCCGTCTCCCCAGGGGACCTCGGCAGTGCCAGAGACCACAATTGTGTGTGTATGTGGCAGGGGTGCTGCTGACGTCGAGCGGGTGGAGGCTGGGTGTGGCTAAACACCCCACGGCCCAGGACAGCCTCGCAGCGGAAGCGTCCAGCTCCATGTGTCACTTGTGCCCAGACCAAGAAACCCGCTGTAGAAGCCCAGCTGGCCCAGGAGAGAGGGGGGGATTCCTGGTGTTCGCTTCGTAGCTGTTCTGTGGTGGGAGCCGTAGGGCATCAGGGTCTTTGAAGGAAAACCTGTGGATTGCGCATCCAGGATTTAAAGCAACCCCCGCGATGGTAGCTGGCAAAAGCAGAGACAGTGACGCGATCCGTGTTGATGGCAGCATGACCGCGTGTGTGATGGGATGCGCCGGGAGCAGACAGGGCCCACGAGACCCCACACTGCTCTACTCCGCCCTGGCCCCCTCCCTGTCCTTGACCACACTTCCGCCTCCTGCCACAGGGGCAGTTTGGGATAATTTTGGTGGAGAAAGTTGTGGAACCACCTGAATGAATTGGCTGGGTCCGTGGACTGGAAGCCTGACTCCCCTGACAGCCCTCCCTGCCTCCGAGGAAGGAGCCTTGTTCCTCAGTTGTAAAACTTGAGCTTTAAATGGAGGGGAGGGATGCACTAGGGGGTCTCAGAACTTGGCACATACACGTGCTTGCTAAAATCAAATGTGTGTAATAAGTAGTTCGATATGCAGGTAGACAAGTGGGGTGACTAGCACATGACTCTTGAGCAGCCCTACTGGGTCTCCAGGTGGACAAACCACATGCCCCTGTCCTTGGGCCATCTCAGATGGCAGGAGCACCCTCTCTTCTGTGTGTCTGACGTGGAGGCAGTGTCTCCAGGCTGCTTTCCGAGCCCAAAGTGGCTCAGCAAACAGAAGATTCCAGAGAACAGCAAGTTCTGCCACACAGCTTTGGGATAACGTGGCTGTTTACTGCTCCCATATGGGAGCAACCACAGCTTTTTAAAAAGACCGAGCAGTGTTCTATGTTAAAAATTACCTTTAAAATGCTAAAGCTGTGGCCATGTCCAGCATGTGTATGTTTGGGAAGTGGCGGTAAATTCCATTCAACGCCAATGAACATTTCACAATTCTGCCAGCTGTGGGCTGGAACTTTGGCCAGCCTGTCGGAGTGAAGGATGTTTCTCCTTCAGGTCACAGTGATCAGTCTGTCACGGGAAGGACGCCGACCCCGGCGTTCCCCAGGCTGCATGGCGTCCCTCGTTGCTGGCATCTGGCATTCGGTCACTGTCTGGGCACCCGCATCTTCCCCACTCTGTCCCGTCCTTTTTCTTGGAAAAGCTACTGCTGAAGTGGACTTTCTTTCCATGATCGCCCTACAATTTCATTTCTCTTTTCGTCTTTCACTGTCCAGCACTGGAGCTGCTGGCAGAGCCATCAAGAGAGCTGGAGGCTTTGGCAACTGGAGCTGCTCATGCGTGGCACCAGCGGGCAGGAGGCGGCTTTGTCCTGCACACCAAGACAGTGTGCTTGTGTGTGTGAGTGTGTGAGGGCTGGGGTGTGTGTGCATGTGTTTGGGGGGGTATGTGGGATACGGTATGTGTTCACATGCGTGTGTGTGGAGGGGTGTGTGCATGTGTGTAGGGGGTATGTGGGATATGGTATGTGTTCACGTGTGTGTGTGTGGAGAGGTGTGTGCATGTGTGTAGGGGGTATGTGGGATATGGTATGTGTTCACGTGTGTGGTGTGTGTGTGGAGAGGTGTGTGCATGTGTAGGGGGTATGTGGATACGGTATGTGTTCACATGCGTGTGTGTGGAGGGGTGTGTGCATGTGTGTAGGGGGTATGTGGGATATGGTATGTGTTCACGTGTGTGTGTGTGTGTGGAGGTGTGTGTGCATGTGTGTAGGGGGTATGTGGGATATGGTATGTGTTCACGTGTGTGTGGAGGGGTGTGTGTGCATGTGTGTAGGGGGTATGTGGGATATGGTATGTGTTCACGTGTGTGTGTGTGTGGAGGGGTGTGTGCATGTGTGTAGGGGGTATGTGGGATATGGTATGTGTTCACGTGTGTGTGTGTGGAGGGGTGTGTGCATGTGTGTAGGGGGTATGTGGGATATGGTATGTGTTCACATGTGTGTGTGTGGAGGGGTATGTGCATGTGTGTAGGGGGTATGTGGGATACGTATGTGTTCACGTGTGTGTTGTGGAGGGGTGTGTGCATGTGTGTAGGGGGTATGTGGATACGGTATGTGTTCACATGCGTGTGTGTGGAGGGGTGTGTGCATGTGTGTAGGGGGTATGTGGGATATGGTATGTGTTCACGTGTGTGTGTGGAGGGGTGTGTGCATGTGTGTAGGGGGTATGTGGGATATGGTATGTGTTCACGTGTGTGTGTGGAGAGGTGTGTGCATGTGTGTAGGGGGTATGTGGGATATGTATGTGTTCACATGTGTGTGTGTGGAGGGGTATGTGCATGTGTGTAGGGGGTATGTGGGATACGTATGTGTTCACGTGTGTGTGTGTGTGGAGGGGTGTGTGCATGTGTGTAGGGGGTATGTGGATACGGTATGTGTTCACATGCGTGTGTGTGGAGGGGTTGTGCATGTGTGTAGGGGGTATGTGGGATTGGTATGTGTTCACGTGTGTGTGTGTGGAGGTGTGTGTGCATGTGTGTAGGGGGTACGTGGGATATGGTATGTGTTGCATGTGTGTGTGGTATGTGCACTTGAATGTGCATGTGTGCGGAGGTGTGTGTGTGAAGTGTGTATATGTGTGCGTGTGTGGTACGCGTGTGGGTGTGGGGGTGAGGTATGCATGCACACAGGCGCGTGTGTGTGTGTTAGATGCCCACACGTTGTGTCAGTAACATTCTAGGGACTCAGTGCTTCTAGGATCAGTGCAGTCCAGTGATTTGCAACATTTTCTAAAGGCCTCACCGCAAGCACTTGCTTAACTCAACTGCTCTGAGGTCCTTAATGTTTCTCAGGCAATTTTGTGCCCAGAAATCAAGGTAGGGAGGGGTGTGTGATTCCCTCTCCTCTGCAGTAGACAAGCAGATAGGAAATGAGAGAACAGGGCTGGTGTGTGATTTACATGCTACCTGGAGATCTGGGTTTGAATGTGATGACTGGCCTTGATCTGAAAGATTGATACATAGAGGAGAAACTAACCAGGAGGACCCAGGGCAACTTTCCTTTCAGAAGGATAGGAATCTGATTGGGAGTGTAGGCAGGACTGGGCTGGCTGGGCACCAACACAGTACCCCCGGGGCATCCTTTAGTGAGCCACTGATTGACTGGGGGGCTGTCCCAGGGATGCAGAGGTAGTTTGGGGGCAGGCATCTCTTCTTCAACCTCAGTGCCCACACTCCAGGACAGGTGGTGGCTCAGAAAGCAGACAGCAGTGATGGGCAGTGCCTCTTAGGATGCTGCTGGGTAAAGGTGACTTAGGAAACCAACAGATCACTGCCTCCCTCCCTTCTACATCCTTTCCACGTTGATGGTGTCCTCACTTCCCATAGTGGGCCACACACTCTATCACTGAGTCCATCAAACTCCCCAAGACCCCCAAGTGTAAGCAACTTTTATTGGATTCCATCTCTCACATGCTCAGTTAGCCCCAGAGCACTTTCTGCTCTGGCCTGTGATTCTCTGTAGTGCATCTCCTGCCACTGTTGACCCTGGGGTGGGGGTGGAGGGATACTGCCAAATACAAGCCTGACCTCTCCCAGTGCTTTCACACTCCTTGGCCAATGATGACACAAGGAACCTTTGAGGTCAGAATGTTCCTGAGCTCCTGCCCCTGCAGACAGAGCGGAAGCAGCCTTTTCCCACCCAAGGCTGCCTTTCTACGCATGGCCTGTGCCACGGAGGCGCTCACTTGAGCATCTGAAATCGTTTCCCATGCATGGACAAGTGTGCGTGCCTGCACATATATGCACATATGTGTAAAGCAGCACTGCATGGGGCCAGTAGAGCGACTGTATCTCTGTGTGTGTAAAGCGGCACTGCACAGGGCTGGTAGAGTGACTGTATCTGTGTGTGTGTGTGTAAAGCGGTGCTTCATGGGGCCGGTAGAGTGACTGTATCCCTGTGTGTGTAAAGCGGCACTGCATGAGGCTGGTAAAGTGACTGTATCCGTGTGTTTAAAGTGGCACTGCATGGGGCTGGGACTGGTAGAGCAACTGGATCCGTGTGTGTAAAGTGGTGCTGCATGAGGCTGGTAGAGTAACTGTCTCCGTGTGTGTGTAAAGCGGCACTGCATGGGGCCGGTAGAGTGACTGTATCTGTGTGTGTGTAAAGTGGCGCTGCGTGGGGCCGGTAGAGCGATTGTATCTGTGTGTGTGTAAAGCGGCGCTGTGTGGAGCCGGTAGAGCGACTGTATCCGTGTGTGTGTAAAGCGGCACTGCATGGGGCCGGTAAAGCAACTGTATCCGTGTGTGTGTGTAAAGCAGCACTGCATGGGGCCGGTAGAGCGACTGTCTCCATGTGTGTGTAAAGCGGCACTGCATGGGGCCAGTAGAGTGACTGTATCCGTGTGTGTGTAAAGCAGCACTGCATGGGGCCGGTAGAGCGATTGTATCGTGTGTGTGTAAAGCAGCGCTGTGTGGAGCCGGTAGAGCGACTGTATCCGTGTGTGTGTAAAGCGGCGCTGCATGGGGCCGGTAAAGCAACTGTATCCGTGTGTGTGTAAAGCGGCACTGCATGGGGCCAGTAGAGTGACTGTATCCATGTGTGCATATCTGTGTCAAACAGTCTGCTGGCATGGAGTAAGCTTTAGATAAACGTGCAAAATAAATAAAAACGAAGTAACAAATGCCCTTGGCCTTGAGGGGAGGGAGGCCTTTGCTTCCTGTGATTCCTCCTGGCTCCTCACTGCAGCATCAGACCCTCAGGACAGGGCTCCTAGTCTGTGTCTGGGCCCAGCCCTACTCCAGTGCCCCATGCTGGAGAGTGGAGCTGGAGGTCCAGTCAGGCCCAGTCCCCAGGGCCCCTTTAAAGTTAGAAAACAATATAAGAGGTTTCTGTGCATGGGTACGTCGTGGGAGAAATGCCCAAAACCCTGTACGGTTATGAGCAGAGGAATGGTTTCACTCTAAGACTCCAGGCAATTCAGAACTGGACCAAGGGGAGCTGGGAGGGCTCTAGGCTGAGGCTGGGGCGGGCAGGTGGAAGGAGGGAAAAGGGCCCGACTTGTCTGCTTTCTGACTTGGAGGTAAGGAGCCAGGGTCACTCTGAGAAGAGAAGGTAAACAGAGCACGAAGAGGAGAAGGAGAGCAGTGCTGTGTTTGTTTCAGATGTTGAGATCAGTTCCCCCCATTACAGCCCTCGAATATTTTAAAATTTAATATGGAACTATCAAGCAGAATTCTTGGGGGCAAGATTTTATTCAGATTGGTTGCATTTTAGTGGCTTAAAATGTAATTAAAAAATTAAAGCATGTTTACAGAAACTTAAATTCTCAGGGTGTAGCAACTAAATTGCCCCTAGAAGCACCCGTTTTTAAGTAATTCAAAGAGAAGAGTGAGAAATTAGGAGTGTCGGATGGCACAGCACAACCTTGGAAGGGTTTAAAGAGCAGTTAACAGGTACACCATGACGGTTATTCTTCTAAAAAGAAATGTCACAGATGAGTAGATGGAGACAAGAAGAACAGGAATATTACAAGAATTGGCAGGTGATTGGAACATTATCATTGAAAACTAGTGGATAAAGATGGCTCGTTCAGGGAATTGAATTAGCAAGATTACAGAGCTGAAGCCTTCAGAGAGTGCAAGCCGTGTACCTTGTTATATAAAACTACAAATGGCTTCGGGTCTCAGGGGTAGAGGCGAATGGAAGCCTCCGTCGGGACGGAGGGAATGGGCGCCCCACAGGGGCACGCAGACGTTATTTAAGCAATGTCATTCTGTGTCTTGCCACATCTCCACTTCGCAAACATGTCTCACCTCAGAAGATGAACAGCAATGTCATTCCCTGCGTCTTAATGTTACAATGAGAAGTCCTTTTCCTGCAGTCTTGAGAAACGGTCCTTCTGACCCCAAGGTTGAACCAATAGCAACTGGCATGAAATACGCAGTGACAGTCGCTGGTTAAAGTGGTTGGAGTTTCATGGCCGTAGACGTGGGTAAGGAACGGGGCACCTCACCCCCTCCCCTGTCACCCCCTCTCATCATCCCAAACGCCTGATGAGGAATGGCCTGGAGCTTTTTGTGGCTGAGAAGGAGCCTACAAAGGCTCTTCAGACCCACACCATCCTGCTGGTGTCTGTTCAAGAACCAGATCCAAAGCAATAGTGCTAAACTAGGCGTGTCTTTTTTTTTTTGAGACGGAATCTCACTCTGTCGCCCAGGCTGGAGTGCAGTGGCCGGATCTCAGCTCACTGCAAACTCTACCTCCCGAGTTCACGCCATTTTCCTGCCTCAGCCTCCAGAGTAGCTGGGACTACAGGCGCCCGCCACCATGCCCGGCTAGATTTTTGTATTTTTTTTAGTAGAGATGGGGTTTTACCATGTTAGCCAGGATGGTCTCGATCTCCTGACCTTGTGATCTGCCCGTCTTGGCTTCCCAAAGTGCTGGGATTACAGGCTTGAGCCACCGTGCTTGGCCCTGGGCGTGTCTTTAAAAATTACTGGAAGTCTTCAAAGGGAGGTTTGGGGGGCAGGATGCTAAGGGAGAGGTCTGGCAATGGTTTGCTTGCTTTGTGGACAAACTTTTCAGTCCAGACGCTCCTCGCGTGTTCTGTGGATGTGTGTCCATGCGAGCTGGCAGCCTCTTTATCCCCCATCCATTTCGGGAAAGGACATCGAGTATGTGCTAGGAGATGAAACAGCGGAACCTCCAGGATGTTATGGGCACCACTGGGGGCCAGGCAGTGTCAGAGATGCTGAGATTGCAGAGTTAGATAGAGGTGCTGCCTTCGTGGTTCTCAGAGTCCAGATACATGAGCACTTAGTGCATGGGAAATGTTCCCCAAATCACAAAGAGATACCAGGACTGCGGAACAGCCCAGGACTGGGGCAGCAGGTTTGCTGCACAGAATGGGCTCTTCCTTCCTGTGCTTGTGGTCAGCTCCCACCACCCCCAGTGAAGGTGCCAGCCGGTCCTGGAGGCCTGGCCACTCCTTGGAGAAGGCCTTCCTCCCCACTGGCACCCATCCTCCCCTCCACTCAGTGCAGCCCTGGCCTCCTTGTCCTGGCCTCCCTGCCCCAGCCTCCCTGGCCTCCCTGGCTGCTCTCAGCCACTGCCTCCTTTGCTTCCCCTCTCAGGCCATTGGGAAGCCTCCCTGACTCTCCACTTGGCACCACGGGAAATCTCTTCCCTCTGCCAGCTTCTAGGGCTGCCTGTAACTGGTCCCACCGCATCTACCCACCCCTCCAGTATATCTGCAGGACCCTGCCTTTGTGTTCATCCTTCTCATGGGGGACGACCTCTGTCCTCCTCCCTGACAGTTCACATCCTAGGGGATCCCTAGACCTTCCTTCCACACCCACCAGAGGCCCTTCTTGGATGCCACATCCCTGCACCAGAGCCCTCCTCTTCTTTGGGCTCCTTGCAGTGCAGAGAGCCGCATGGTGGTGTCTGTGCTCCTGTCTTGCCTTCTGGATTAGGATCTGGGCTCCTGGTGGAAGATGAAACAGCAACACTCCCAGAGCCTGCAGTACCTAGGGGCAGGCAGGGCTGAGCAGGAGCGGAATCATTGAACAGAAGGCAGTCACTTGGCCAGATGTGTGTGGGTCAGTGCCCATACAGAACCTCCTCTTGCAGCTGATGGGAAGAGTGGGAGGAGTGAATTCTTCAGTCGGTCAGTCGGACATTGGTTGAAATCCCAACTCTGCCACCCATTAGTCTTGTGATTTAGAACAAACCACTTAAATCTTTAAATTCAGTTTCCTCAAATGCAAAAGGCAGGTAATAGGCCTTCTCCCGGGGATTGATAAAGGTATAATGAAGGATGTCTGTGAAGCACTTAGATTTGTACATGGCACATCATGGGCGTTCAATAATCAGTAGCTAATAAATATGTAGTTATTTACTAATTTACTAATAACTAATAATTATTTACTAATAAATAACTAATAAATATTTACTAATAAATAACTAATAAATATGTAGTTATTATTTTGTGTGTGTCAGTCCACAGCATATGTAACAGCTAGATGATGTGTCGGATGAGTAAGTGATGCCTTCTCCTCACTGTCTTGTCTCTGCCTTGGTCACTCAACTTGGTCTTGTTCTTTTATGTGATAAATTTTATTGGAGTATAAAGTCATACAAAAAATTTCACAAATCACTGGTGTACTGCTGCTCACTGGATTTTCATACAATGAGTCCAATGTGTAACCAGCACCCAAATAAAGGAACAGAACCTCCCCCAGCATCCAAAGCCCCTCATCGCTCTCATTCAATTGCCCTCTTCCCATCCCAGGGGCGGCCACTCTCCTGGCCTCTCACAGCTCAGAGAAGCTTTGCCACTGGGGAACTTCCTATGCAGGGAAGCGCATGACTTCCCCCACCCACCCTTATGCTTGTGAGATTCATCCAGCTGGTGGGAGTGTCATCCATTCATTCCCATCTGCACAATAGTGTCCTGTTGCAGATGAAAACACACTACTGTGAAGAATCTTCCAGACCCTGATTCCAAAATTTACTAGAAAGCTACTGTGATCAAGACAGCATGGTACTGGCATAAAGATAGACATATAGACCAATTGAAGTGAATTAAGAGTCTAGAAGTGAACCCATACTTCCATGGTCAGTTGATTTTTTGACAAAGGTGCCAAAACCATTCAGTGGGGAAAAGACAGCCTTTTCAACAAATTGTGCTGGAACAACTCGACAGCTGCATGCAAAGAACAAAGTTGGACCCCTACCTCACACCATATACAAAAGTTAACTCAAAATGGATCAAACACCAAAATGTAAGACCTAAAACTGTAAAACTCATAGAAGATAACATAAGTGTACATCTTTGTGACCTTGGATTAGGCAGTGATTTCTTAAATATGACTCCTAAAATGCAAGCAAGCAAAAAATAAATAAATAAAGTGGACTTCCTCACAATTAAAAATATCTGTGTTTTAAAGGATATCATCAAAAAAGTGAAAAGGCAATTCATACTATGACAGAAAATATTTGTTAATTGTATATATAAGAGTCTAGTATCAAGAGTATATAAAGAACTCTACAACTTAATAAAAACTACAAATAACTCAATTTCAAATGAGCGAAAGTCTTGAATAGATATTTTTTCCAAAGAAGACGTATGAATGTCCAATAAACACATAAAATCTATGTAGCATCATTAGTAAGTAGGGAAATGCAAATCAAAACAACAGTGCGAGGCCAAGCACAGTAACTCAACACCTGTAATCCCAGCACTCTGGGAGTCCGAGGTGAGCGGATCACCTAAGGTCAGGAGTTTGAGACCAGCCTGGCCAACATAGTGAAACCCCATCTTTACTAAAATCACAAAAATTAGCTGGGCGTGGTAGCACATGCCTGTAATCCCAGCTACTCAGGAGGCTGAGGGAGGAGAATCACTTGAACATGGGAGGTGAAGGTTGCAGTGAGCCAAGATCATGCCACGGCACTCCAGCCTGTGTGACAGAGCGAGACTCCATCTCAAAAACAAAAAAAGTGAAAGAAAAACAGAAAAAGACAGTGAGAGTACACACACACTAGGATGGCTGTAATTAAAAAGACAATAACAAGTCTTGAGAAGGATGTGGAGACATTGGAACCCTCATGCATTACTGGTGGGAATGTAAAATGGTGCAGCCACTGTAAAAAACAAAAACAAACAAATAACTTGTCAGCTCCTCAAAAAGTTTTAAAAAATGTTAGCATTAGTATTTCATTCCTAGGGATCTGCCCAAGATAGTATGTCCACACAATAATTTGTACATGGATGTTTACAGCGGTACCATTCATAGTAGTCAAAAAGTGGAAACACCTCAAATGTCCATCACCTGAAGAGTGGATAACCAAAGGTGGTGCATCCAGACAGTGGAATATTCAGCCATATAAAGGAATGAAGTCTGTATGCAAGCTACAACATAGATAAGTCTTGGAAACATTATGCCAAGTGAATGAAGGCAGACACAAACCCATGTACCGTATGATTCCATTCATCTTAAATCCCCAGAATAGGCAAATCCATAGAAACAGAAAGTATCCTATTGGTTTCCAGAGGATAAGGAGAAGGGGAAAATGGACAGAGACCACTAATGGGTGCAGGGTTTCTTTTGGGGTGATGAAAATGTACTGGATTAAAAGTGAAGATGGTTGTACAACCTTGTGACTCTACTAAAAAACACTGACTTATACACCTAAATGCATGGATTTACAGTATGTGACGTATATCTTGATTTCACAAAGAGTAAAAACCAGGCTTTGAGTTGTTTCCATTTGGGGCTATTGCAGATAAAGGTGTGTGGACATCCTTGTGCATGTCTTTGGATGAGCATGTGTATGCATCTCTCTTGCAGGTCCGATTGTTGGGTCATGGGGAATGCCTGCACCCTGCTTTATAGATGCAGCGCAGTAGATTTCCAACTGGTGGCACAGATATTATCCCACCATCATTGCATGAGCATCTCAGTTGCTCCACAGTCTTGCCAGCACTTGAGAGTATCTATCTTTTCCATTTTAATTATTCTACTGGGAACTGTAACTTTTTCCAATTCTATCTCCCTATCCCCTGTCCCATGAGTTTCCCAAAGCTGTGTTGTTGCTAGATCTCACTCGGTAGATATGTGCATCAAATATGGACAGCCAGGAGGCAAGTTCCCTCCAAAATGAGTCATGACTCCAGAACTGTGAGCTTCAAGGTGAGCCTCAGATGCAGCTAATAATTCACAGCATTGTGGTGAGCTCTGTGCCTGCAGGGGCCGGGTCTCTGTCCTAGGAGCTGGTCAGTGATTTCCATCTGCTCTGAGGAGCACCCATGGTTCACAGCAGGACTCCCCAGGACAGGGACAGGTTCTCCATCCCCCCGTCCCCCCACCAGCCAGGACAGCCTGGCCTGGCTCTGCTTTCTGTTTCAAGAATCTTCTGTAGAGGGTTTCATCTGAAGACAGAGCTATGATATATTTGCACAGCACCAGGTCCATTTCTTTCTGTTGTTCTTAAGTGGTTTTGTTAGGATCAGAGCCCTCATTTCCATTTCCTTCTGGTTCACATTATCCTTGGACTCCCAGCTCCAGTAGGGGAATCGGACTCTCAGCTGATGAAAGGTGAATTGCTTCTGTGATGTGGGTGAGGCAGGAGGCAGTGGAGGAGGCACAGCCTCTGGTAGGCAAAGACCCAGAGCCACATGGCTGCCCTCAAAACATTATGTCGCCACCAACCAGGACCCAAGAGTCCAAGCCCTATTTTCTCTTAAAGTTAATTGTTCAAAGTCACATGTACACCAGAGTGCACTGAGTGCTGGGAGAGCCATAAGGAGCCTTTCCATGTAGGACTCAGCAGTCTGGAGAGGGCCCCAGCCATGGAACTGGGGTTTGTTGCGGAAACCCAGCCAGGCTGACAACAGGTCACCACAGACTCTCAAAGCAGCTGCCTGGGAGCTTCAGCCAGTGCTGAGCCTGCAGCGGGTGGATCAGCTGGCAAAGCAGGAGAAACACTGTGGATCTGTTGTGGGGCCTTCCTGTGTGTACATATATGTACGTGTACATGCATGAACATATATGTGCATGTGTGTATGGTGTGAACATGTTTTCACACATGCACATGTATGCATATGTATTGTGCAAGAGTAAGTTCACATATTTGTACATGTATGTGTGTGAGTTCACATGTTTGTACGTGTGTGTCTGAGAGTAAGCTCACATGTTACATGTATGTGTGCACAGACATGTACATGTGTGCTCAGGTGTGTGCATGCATTCTTGTGCATGTATTTAGGTGTGCAAATGTGTTTACCTGGCAAATATATATGAAGGTGCCCTCCCAGTATTGCCTGTGTGTGTGTGCGCCTGTATGCATGTATGAGCATATGTGTGTGTATCTATGATGTCTGCCCATGGAGGTGCTCTTCCAGTATGGACCATGTGTGCACATGTGTGTGTATGTGTGTGTGTGAACATATGCGTGTACACAGGGCACATGCGTGGGGTTGCCCTTATAATACAAGTTGTAGCTGCTGCTTCATTTGCTTGTTTCTGAGACCCAGGCAGCCTCCTGGTGAGTGGTTTCTATGAGTGTGTGCAGAGATCATTTTAAGAGTGAAGATGTATTTATCTTTAATTTGGGTGAGGATGTGGGGTGAAGCAGTAAGGACAGTGGGGCCTGCTGGCATCAGCCTTGCTTTCTCACTTCACAGCTAAGTGTGGTGCATGGAACTGGGAGTGACCCACCGTGGTGACCTTTTGCAGGATGTGCAGGGCTGTCCTGCTACCTGAAGCAGGACCCTCTGAAGACAGGTCTCGTCTTCCCAGTACCTCCCTCACTCTCCAGCCCAGTCCATTTGCCATGATGATCATGCCCCACACCTGGGGAAAAAGCAGTCCCTTTCTGTCTGGTTATGTTCACCTCTGCAGCCATTTGTGCAGAGACTAAAATGGATTTGATGTGATGAATCACAAAATCACACCCTTTATTCAACAACTCCACATAAATAGCAATTCTGTTTGGAATGAATTGGACCCATGTGGTGAGTTATGGGCTCATTAGAGTAGCAGAGCACATTCCTTTATCATACTAAGTTTATTTAAATCACACAGAATGTTCATTTTTAGAAACAATTCATACCAACCTTAAGGAATCATCAGTATTGCTCCAGGAAACATGATACAATCCCGTTTTTAACAGGATTCACACGGTTTGCAGTCGTGTGACAATGTGATTCCATTATGCCTTCCCTATGGGGACAGCCCATAAAGATTGATTATACATTAAAAATGGTATTAAAGAAAGACAGCACATTGTATATGTACCGCCCTGTGGCTCTGAGCACAGAGCCGCCCTCTCTCTGCTCGGGTGCACCCCACAGTGGGCTCGCCTTGGTGTACCCACCCCTGTGGGAGACACAGGCGTTCGCCTGCCTTTCTCGGTCAGAGCAGCCGGGACCACAGAAGTTTGCCAGGGATGCCTTGAACTCTGGCAACAAGAATGTGCATTTGGGGCTGGGCGTGGTGGCTCACGCCTGTAATCCCAGCACTTTGGGAGGCCGAGACGGGCGGATCATGAGGTCAGGAGATCGAGACCATCCTGGCTAACACAGTGAAACCCCGTCTCTACTAAAAAAAAAAAATGCAAAAAACTAGCTGGGCGAAGTGGCGGCGCCTGTAGTCCCAGCTACTCGGGAGGCTGAGGCAGGATAATGGTGTGAACCTGGGAGGCGGAGCTTGCAGTGAGCTGAGATCCGGCCATTGCACTCCAGCCCGGGCCACAGAGCGAGACTCCGTCTCAACAACAACAAAAAAAAAAAAAAAAAAAAAAAAAAGAATGTGCATTTGGGCATTGGCGTTTTCAAAGTTGAGATCTGTTCTAGAAAATCTGTCCACCCAGGGCCAGGATGATCTGGGCAGATGTAGGCTTTGTCCTCTTGTGAATTCCCACTGTGTGTGTCACCAGAATTCAGAACATAGTGGAGAATCTCTCAGGCCTTTTTATGATTCATAAGAAGGAAGTCATGGAGAGAGAGGCTCCAGGGGCAGGGATGGAGACGGGGATGACACAGTCCTCCACGCAGAGGAACTGTGTTATAATCACCACCGGTATATCTGGGTGTTCTGTACACAGACTTTTATTAAACAGCAGAAGGATCTTTTAAGAGAAACAATGAGAGACCAGTCAGAAGCTTGAGTGTTTTCTTAACTGAGCCACAACTGAGAACAATGGAATAAGGGAGCCTCTTGGCCATCACACGGCAAAGACTCTCTGGTCCAAAATTCCCATTTTCACAGCATCCCACCTGATGACATGCAGTCTGCAACTTATGCATCAAAATCATGCTTTCTAGAGGCCACCCATGCAAACCCGCCTGCTTCTCCAGTGCCCCCGGTGGAGGTCCCCCAGTCTTGGTGCCCCCACCTTGGTGCTCTGCCCCAAGGCAGGTGGCCAGTGGCTCTTCTCTGCACAGCCGCTGTCAGACAAGGAGGGTGAAAGGCTGGAGAGCTGTGGTCGGCCCGTCCTCTGGGCGACAACCCCGAGAACACATGGGGCACCACCATCCTCCTCCCACCAGGGCTGGTCCCCGCCTCAGTTTGGGGCCTGATGAATAGAAATGTCACTGGAGATGGATTTTCAATTTAATCGAAAGAAAAGCTTCTCTCTGGGGCTTTCCAAATGTAAGGTCATCCCTTGATGAGTCGGGGAGAATGCTTTGAAGTTTTAGCCTTCCTCTTGGGTGGGTGGGTGTTGTGTTCATGGGTGAGCAGGCATCCTGCAAGCCATAAGCTAATATTAAAAAGGTCAGGATTAACTCTGGAGTGGACAAGTTCTGTGATTGAAGACAGGAGTCTTTTCTCTAAAGGGCCAAGAAGTACATATTTTAGGCGGCATCACCAAGCAGCCTCTGTCCCAATGACAACACACTGCCATTGTAGCACAAAAGCAGCTGTAGGCAACACCCAGGCAATGGAAGAGGCTGCCCTTCTGCAGAAATAGTCACACAACCCGGCAGCAGGTCCCCTGCAGCTGAGAGCCAGAGTTTGCCGACCGTTGGCTGATCCAAGGGACTCTTAGGTCTGTGTGACTTTCACTAAGACCACACAAGAAAAGGCAAAAGCCCATTCTATTCCACGCTTGCATTCGAGTGGGAAGAAAATTTTACGCCCTCCAGGACCTTGATCTGCTCACTGCAGACTTCTGGTGTAGATTAATAGAGTTTCTTCTTGTGATAGCTGTTGTTTGGATAGCTTAGAGGAATGAGAAGAGATAAAACTCACGAGTGAAAATGCCACTCTTTTACATTCTTGTTTCCAAATCACATCGTTTATAGTGGAATGGCCACACTTTGGGGATATGCTTGGATTTCGGGGGGAGAGGGAACCACGGAGCCGCTCTTGAGAAGGCTCGTTAAGGGCGTGAACGTGCAGCTACCTGCATTTTAATCACTCAAAGACAAACTCAGGCCGTTGTGTGCTGGTGGAGCATCACTAATTCTAGTTACATGATAATGCCACAGTGCTAGGTTTTAGGAATTAGGCCTCTGAGATCCATTAGCTGTGTGGTGCGCCGTTGCTGGATGAATGGCCGTAGTATTATCAAGGTAATTCAAAACAAATTTCAAGCTGTGACAATAAAATGCTTCTTGTAGTAGGTTGGGGTTTGTGCTGAAATTGGCAGTTAGAATGAGAACAGTTATGTTTTCAAGCTGGAGTTTTGGTGGACTCATTTTACTGACTCATTTTCATTGAATTCTGAACACATTTTTTATTAATGTGATAATATCAGACTTGGGCAAACTGTGATTATTGGTTAATAATGAAGGGGTATCTCTTTCACCCCATTTAGCTGCTGGGTGGTTTTTGGTCTAAGATGACACTGTTCTTATCTATGTCCAAGATAGAGAATACTCAAGCATTCACACCAAGAACCCTGTCCCTGGGCAGAGTTGTTCCCAAATCTAGGACCATCCTTTCAAAATCCTCATGTTTGTGGCACCTGCCCCCCAAGTCCCATTTCCCTCCCCCTTACTCATGCTCAATGCCATCAGTACCCATGAAGAAATTCTTTTCAGTGGCAAAATATAGGTAACTTCTTAAATCCTTTACCTTATTTCTAATGTGAAGAGGATAGAAGAGGATTTTGTAGCTCTCTGGGGCTACCTGGCCATCCCCAGAGCCCACACTGGCTTGCAGCCTCTGGACCTGCCCCCATCTCACCAGTATTGCCTCACACAGTGCAGGAGACACTCAGGAAATGCATGTCAGACAAAAGAATGAAGGTCGTGGTAGTGATCATGTTTTGAGAAGCCCTGCAGGCTCCATCACAGGAGCACAAGAAAATGGTCCCAGGAGAGCCACGAATAGCATCCCATGCGCCCCGTCTTTGCCCACTTCCCTTGACACATGTCGATACTCATTGTAGTAACAAGAAGTCTGCCTGCATTTACCAAAATGCCCCTGCAACACACACAGCAGCCTCCTGAGAAGGTCTCACCTCTTGTGTGGCCAGCATGCCGTGGTCCCATGACGAGCGCCGTGGGGCCGCTGGATGGCTTTGCTGCCTGCCAGCTGGCCCCAGCTTCACGATCCCTCACTGATGAATCACCAGCTGTGCTAAGTGGCTTTAAAGACTAAATTATTTTCTTCCTGTCAGGCAGACCTAGGAGAAACCTGGCAGGGAAACAAAAGCACTGCTGGGCCGGGCACAGTGGCTCACACCTGTAATCTCAACACTTTGGGAGGCCGAGGTGGGCAGAGCATGAGGTCAGGAGTTCGAGACCAGCCAGGCCAACGTGGTGAAACCCTGTCTCTACTAAAAATACAAAAAATTAGCTGGGTATGGTGGCTTATGCTTATAATCTCAGCTTCTCAGGAGGCTGAGGCAGGAGAATTGCTTGAACCTGGGAAACAGAGGTTTCAGTAAGCCAAGATTGTGCCACTGCACTCCAGCCTGGGTGACAGAGTGAGACTCCATCTCAAAAAAAAGGAAAAAATTCTTTAAAAGTACTGCTGCTTGTTGGAATGCCAGTGGCCATCACTGGGGCGGGACTGAAGGCGAGGACCTCCGGGAGCCATCTGCAAGAGATGGCGCACTGTTGGGAGGGAGGCAGTTTCACTGGTCTGATCCAGCAGTTAAAGATCACCCAGTTAGAGTCTCCTTTTATTTATTTATTTATTTATTATTATTATTATTTTGACACAGAGTCTCACTCTGTGTGTGGCCCAGGCTGGAGGCCAACGGTGTAATCCCAGCTCACTGCAACCTCCCAGGTTCGAGAGATTCTCCTGCCTCAGCCTCCCGAGTAGCTGGGACTACAGGCGTGTGCTGCTACACCTGATTAATTTTTGTATTTTTAGTAAAGACAAGGTCTAACCATGTTGGCCAAGCTGGTCTCGAACTCCTGACCTCAAGTGATCCACCCACCTCGGCCTCCCAAAGTGCTGGGATTACAGGTGTGAGCCACCACACCCAGCCAGATTCTTCTTTCTCCCTGCATGTCCCACCTGGCCATGCCACTAGCTTCCCGGGGCCTCTTGCTTGCTAGTGCGTTGTACACCACCTGACCTGGCCCTCCTTAGAAGAGTGGAAGCCCTCGGCTGCATGCACCGCAAACCTCAGAGCACCACGTCTGAACCATGCACCCTCTGTCCATCAGCATCCAACCTATTCTGCCATCAGGCATTAGGTAGCCTGAGTTCCCAGCAATGTGTGCATAGAGGAGATCGACCCTGCCATGCGAACTTCAGAGTCGCTTGTTTGCTCTGCTTATCTGGTCGGTGGAGACAGAGGAAGACCCCCTGTGGCAGAAAACCCTGGGAACCCATGTCGTCAGCATCACAGACAGCAACTCCCCTCACCTGCGGGTGCTCCCCGCTTTTATCAAGGCCAGAGTAGCAGCTTTAAGGAACACGTGACTTTTTAAATTGCTGTTTTAGTTTCGGGGGTGCATGTGCAAGTTTGTTTATTGCCTGATGTCTACATGTAAAACCTCAAACTCTGAAGATCCTAGAGCCAAACCTAGCAAATACTCTTCTGGGCGTGTGACTTGCAACCATTGTGTTTGAGGAGTTTTGCGTTGATTTAAGCTCGTTTGAAACATCAACGCTCCCTAAAGGGTTACTCGCCCCACCCTGCATTCCAGCGCCATCATGTGGAAGACTAAGGTCACAGCAGCCTCACCCGTGGGGCTCTGGCGAGGGCTGAGTGCAGGAGTCCACGGAGGCCTTGGAATGCCACCCAGCTGGGCTTAGCTCCCAGGAACGTGAGCCATCCCCAGGTGCCGGTGACCACCTCGCCATGAAAGCAATGTCCCGGAAGGAGCCCGGATCTCAGCCTGGGGGCCCTCAGTCTGTCCATCCCGGGATAGTCCCGGCCTTCGCAGCAGGAGCCCCGGACATCTGTACTGGGCCCTGCAGCCAGCGGACATGGAACCAGCCAGCCTCTTACTCTCCCTAGCCTGAGTGGGAGGGGCAGGCCGGGGGTCACCCCTGTGACCAGCCCTTTGTACCGAGATGAGCAGATGACCAGGCAGGGGATACAGTTTTGTGATCTTGGTGATCAGGCCATTGGTTATGCCCCAGACCCCTGTCCCTACCCACAGGCAAAGCCTCTGAAGGACCCAAGCACTCCAGGAATCACCTGTCACCATGCTTTCCACATAGCTGCCCCCACTCCACCACCCCCAAGACCTGGGTGCACAGACTCAGGAATTCAGAATTATCTCTTTTCGCCGTTATGGTAAATGTGGGGAATCCAGTATCGCCTCTGTTCACATCCCCTGCATCTGGTGACCACACAACCCACTCCTGCAGGAAGGGAACCGAGCCAGAGGCCTTGCCAGGAGCACCACAGGGCCTGGTCCATGTGTTTTCACCACAGCCCTAAGGGGAAGCACAGTCTTCATCCCCATTTCACAGATAAGAAGCTAGAGCACGAGCAGTCCCAGCCACAGGCGGGTGCAGGCCAAGCCAGGGCTGGAGGCCCGGGGCCGTCCCTCTTCCCATCTCCTCGGAGTAGCCTGTGTGTGTCCAGTGCACTTACAAAAGGAATGACGCTTTAGGAGAGTCCCATAGAAAACACAATGGCAGGTGGGTTTCCGCCTTTATCCCACTGGGTGCCAGTAGGGGTAGACTGCAGCCCGTGAGCCCAATCTGGCCTGCTGCCTGTTTTTACAAATAAAGTTTTATTGGAACTCAGCCATGCGTGTTTGTTGGTATCCTATTCTGCTTTTGTGCTATGAAGGCAGAGTTGCAAGAGACTAATTTAGCCACAAATTGAGCATATTTACTATCTAGCCCTTTACAGAAAACATTTCTGACCCCTGCTTTGGAACATGGACAAGAAGAGAAAAACAACCTGCAAAGGTTTATAGCTCATTTCCTGTGCTGAAGAGCTGGCCCGTCTCTGGGCCCCAGTGGCTACATGTGCTGTGTTTCTGGGCAATGACCATGACTGCGATGGCAGTAATGCCGTGTCTGGAAATCCTGACCCCGGGGCTCCTGGAGAGAGAGGGACCTTCGTGTGAAGAGGTGGTTTGTAGCTTCTTTCATCTTCAGGACAGTCGTTGCCTGGGAAACTGGGGGGATTGGTCCAAACCCATCTTGTACACCCCAGACTTGGTGCACCCCTGCAGGATCTGAGCACAGACCGGCCTGCTTCAGCCCGACTGTCAGGCCTGCAGAGCAGGGACAGTCCCCACAGGATGCCACCGCTCAGACCTCTTGTGGTTGAACAGAGCAGTACAGGAGTCTGTTCCAGCTGCTCCCACCTTGCCATGGGAATGGTTCTCTGATTTACTATTTTAATTAAGAGCTTTAAGCTTTAATTTAAAAAGTTAAATAAGCTCTCTTTATATGTAAATCGTGGTTCAGTGAATTATCACACACTGCAGATGCACACTGTCATCGGATGGCCGGGACCCCAGTCCCTGAGTCTTCACGGCTCCTGAAGCAGCAGCAGGACCCCTTGGGATCTCAGCCCAGGGATGCTGACTAAAGCCCTCCCAGGAACCCGGCTGGGTCCAGGGGCACCAGTGGCTCTGCACTGTGCTCACAGCCGTGTCCAGCGCCACCCAGAGCAACCTATCCTGACCTGTGAAGTCTACACAAGGACCCGCGGGGAGCCCAGGCTCGGCACTGCCCAGCGGCAGCTCTGCTCTTAGCTCCGGAGTCCTCTTGCCAGCTCCAGGAAAGAAATGTGAAAGTAGCCGTTTTCACAAAGCAGGCACTCACCATGTTAGCAATCAGCTTCTGTTTCTGCCCCCTGAAACGCCTTGGGAAGAAGGACCCTTATAGCTGCAGAGTGCCAAGGCTGTGGAGAGCCGGCCGGCCCAGGAATCCAGCCCGTGTCTCCCTCCTTCTCCCTCACTCACTTCAGGTGCTTGGTATCAGCCTTTAGAAAACATTGCTCCTAATTGTTCTCTTTCTTTTGGGCCGGCACATCTACACTCAGCAGGGGTGTGCAGGGTGGTGGGTGCTGCTCCAGGGGCTGCCCCCTCTCCAGCATCCCATGAAATAGTTCCTTCCACTACCCGTGGAGTCCAGCAACTGGGGCCAGGTCACTCTGCCAGGCAGCAGATTCTCCATGGGTCGCTGCCAGGCCACCCTGCCCCACATGCTGCAAATGCAGCTCCCTTCCAGCTGAAGTACCTAGCACCCCTCACTGGGAACACAGGGACAGCTTACCTTTGCTGGGCCCCCTCTGTGTGGCTCTGCGGAGCTGTGTCCTTTCGCCCAGTAGTAGGTGTAGGGTGCGTTGTATTCTCACTGCTTGGTAGATATGAAGCTGAAACCCAGGCAACAGTTCCGCACCTGTTGTATTAATAGGTGATGCGTGCAGTAGTGGGGCCTGGATTTCAACCTGCCTTCTTGGTGGCAAAGCTCTGCTTCCTTCCATTGGCCTCTCGACCTACTCAGAAATGAGACTAATTCTGCCCTCTCCTTCCCTCGTTCACTTCTCCCTTCTCTGTCTGTCAGTGCACCTCCTCTCTGTTGTCACTGTCCTCAGTCTCCTGTGAGGACAGAGTTTGTGTTTCTCTCAATCTCCCTCTCCTTTCTCTTGCAAGGACACCAGTCGTTGGGTTTAGGCCTACCTTAAGTCCAGGACGACCTCATCCTGAGACCCTGAGTTACATCTGCAAACACCTTTATTCACAATGAGGTCATGTCTGAGGTTCCTGGTGGACGTGAATTTGGGGGAGGGGCACTGTTCACCCCACTCTGCCCATTAAGCACAGTATGTGTGGTTTTGTGTGTGATCTGGGCGGGATGCCAGTCTCTTCCTGATCGCACGTTGAGATGTGATCCCCAGTGTTGGAAACGGGCCTGGCAGAGGGGATTGGATCATGGGGGTGGATCCTTCATGAATGGTTTAGCGCCTTCCCCTGGGTGCTGAGTAAGTTCTCGCTCATGAGCTCACGGGAGAGCTGGTCATTTAAAAGACTGTGGCACGTCCCCCTCCCTCTTGCTCCCGCTCGCACCATGTGATGCTCTGGCTTCACCCTCCACCACGATTGAAGCTTCCTGAGGCCCCACCAGGAGCAGATGCCAGCGCCATGCATCCTGCACAGCCTGCAGAACCGCAAGCCAAAATAAAACCTCTTTCTTTATAAATTACCCAGCCTCAGATATTTCTTTATAGTAATGCAAAAACAGAGTCACACATGTAGATAACCCCACCCTGCAATTCCAGTGGGCATGAGCTGGGATCAGGAAGGAATAGAAGGTGGGTCTGAGAGTGGACGCAGCCCTCCCTCCAGGACCCAAACAAGCAGCCCTTCCCGTAGCAGCGAGGTCCCTGGGGGAAATGCGGGTGCGTGGGGAGTTGTAAATCCACAGTGTTCACGCCACTTGGTTTTCATACTGAGCCTCTGAAATGTGAACATGTTACCTTGTTTTTGTGAGGATTAAAAAATACCACAGGAAAGCAGGCACCTGCTGGACAGTGAGTACCCTACACACTGCTGCTGGGTTTGTTTCTTTGCTGCCGCTGGTGGTGCTCTTGGTGGTGGTGGTGGTGGTCCTCTTGGTGATGGGGGTGGTGATGGTGGTGATGCTCTTGGGGTGGTGGTGGTCCTCTTGGTGATGGGGGTGGTGATGGTGGTGATGCTCTGGGGGGGTGGTGGTCCTCTTGGTGATGGGGGTGGTGATGGTGGTGATGCTCTTGGGTGGTGGTGGTCCTCTTGGTGATGGGGGGTGGTGATGGTGGTGATGCCCTTGGGGGGGTGGTGGTCCTCTTGTGATGGGGGTGGTGATGGTGGTGATGCTCTTGGGGGGGTGGTGTCCTCTTGGTGATGGGGGTGGTGATGGTGGTGATGCTCTTGGGGGGATGGTGGTCCTCTGGTGATGGGGGTGGTGATGGTGTGATGCTCTTGGGGTGGTGGTGGTCCTCTGGTGATGGGGGTGGTGATGGTGTGATGCTCTTGGGGGGGTGGTGGTCCTCTTGGTGATGGGGGTGGTGATGGTGGTGATGCCCTTGGGGGGGTGGTGGTCCTCTTGGTGATGGGGGTGGTGATGGTGGTGATGCTCTTGGGGGGGTGGTGTCCTCTTGGTGATGGGGGTGTGATGGTGGTGATGCTCTTGGGTGGTGGTGGTCCTCTTGGTGATGGGGGGGTGATGGTGGTGATGCTCTTGGGTGGTGGTGGTCCTCTGGTGATGGGGGTGGTGATGCCCTTGGGGGGGTGGTGGTCCTCTTGGTGATGGGGGTGGTGATGGTGGTGATGCCCTTGGGGGGGGGGTGGTCCTCTTGGTGCAGTTGCTATTGTTGCTTCTGTTCTCTGTGAGACCTGTTCAGACCGTGTAACAACCCCAGAAAGGATGTGAGGAAGAGCTCAGCCACCTCCTCGGGGCTGTTTCAGGCATTTCCTCCCTGGCACCTAGGTGTCCCACTCGCACACCTGAGCCTCATGGGGTCCCACGCCATGAAGAGGTGAAGCTCCGTGGGTGGGAGATAAACTACCCAAACAGGTGATACAATGTCTGCATGCAGTTGCAGCTGGGGCCACAGACCGCTACCCAAAATGATTGCTCACCCCTGAGAACAGAGTAAGGCAGTGCCAAGATACACAATGCAGGGAAAGGCTCCAGCAGACCCTGGCAGAGGAGAAGCCTCCTTCCACGTAGGGCACAGCCTCTGCCTTCCAGGAGCCCGCTGAGGCTCCATCCCTGCCTGGACGCTGTCACAAGGGTGCTGCTGGGGGTGCTCAGCTGCCTGGGGCGAGGGTCTCTGGATCCCCCGCTCCGTCCTCATGAGGTTCTCCAGCCCCATGTACGCTGTGGCCTCCCACCTGATGGGAGGCCCCTCGCCTTGTCCCTGTCACCCATCAAGTGCCTGCCACTGACAGTGGCCCCAGCCCTTTCTTGGGTGCACAGTGCCACAGCCAGTGGGTCGCTGGTCCTCTGCTTCCCTGGTGCCTCGGGCTGAGTCTCCTGCCGGGGGCATCACTGGGCTGCTCTCGTCCCCGGCAGACTCACCCACTTCTTTTACCCCTGCGTAGTCCCAGGGCTTTGTGCCCTTGCCGGGCCCACGTGGCTGACTCCTCTGCTGTCCTGCTGTTTCCCACCATGTCTGACCATGAGCCGCCTCTTTACGGAAAGCCCATTGGACCGAGTGTTTTTCGTCCTTCCATTGCTCTTGGTGCTTCCAGAGGTTTTGAAAGCGGTTGGAAAACACTCTTATTTTCTTAGGGACCATTTTTCAGCTTCTCTCCCAAGGATGAAGAGTTGGAATTAAAATTAATTACAAACTGGCAGAGTCAATATCCACCTATGTACCACAAGCCGGAGAGTTTCGGTGGTTGCCAGCATAGAATGCTCATTTTTATTAACCCCATTTGCTTCAAGTGTCTCCTTCAATGGAGATTGACAGGCCCTGCACGTGGACATGGGGAGAGAGGAGGGCTCTGTGCCTGCAGCGCTCTGATATCCTGCAGGATGGGACAAGGTGGCCCCGAGGACCCGTCAGCGCCCACGGGGTGCCCATAAAACTTTAGCAGTGATACATATTTACCCAAACTTCACTAAATCACTTTCTAATTTACCAGTCATTGCTTGAGAGGCCGGAAAGATTGAAAGCCCAAAGAACTGAGCAGGGAGAAAGGGTCACCGAGACACTCAACAGCTCGCTTATCGGTAACTCTCCAGGCTGCGCCACGTCGGGGAGTTCTGGGTTTACGCAGGGGCCTGCTGGTGGCGTGTGGCTTACAGATGATGCAGGAATGGACTGTGTGTCTTCCTCCCAGTGTCTTCAGCGCACGGCTGTTACCAGCGGCGGTGACGGGTTTGCCTGCCTCGGGGGAGCTGATGGGAGGAGCAGGAGCTTTGTGGACACTGAGGAGCTGTGTGAGGTGGAGAGCAGCTCTGTTCCAAATGCCCATGTCCGTTAGCATGGGACTCAACCTGTCACCCCAAATCCCACCAAGCTGCCATCCGAAAATCACTGTTTAGTGTATCTGCTAAAAGTGGCATGTTTCAAATGCACAGAAAATTCCGAAAGCCAACAGCACACAGCCGGGCACCTGTCTCTGAGCTCCCCAGGAACAGCCTTTGTAAGCTCTTCTAGGTGGGGACGGCGGCAGTTATCTGTCTGTTTAGGCTGCTACAACCGCAGACAGACTGGGTGGCTTAGAAATAACAGAAATGGGCCGGGCGCGGTGGCTCAAGCCTGTAATCCCAGCACTTTGAGAGGCCGAGACGGGCAGATCACGAGGTCAGGAGATCGAGACCATCCTGGCTAATACGGTGAAACCCCGTCTCTACTAAAAAGTACAAAAAACTAGCCGGGCGAGGTGGCGGGTGCCTGTAGTCCCAGCTACTCGGGAGGCTGAGGCAGGAGAATGGCGTGAACCCGGGCGGCGGAGCTTGCAGTGAGCTGAAATCCGGCCACTGCACTCCAGCCTGGGCAACAGAGCAAGACTCTGTCTCAAAAAAAAATAATAATAAAGAAAGAAATAACAGAAATGTACTTCTCGCAGTTCTGGAGGCCAGAGTCCAAGGTCAGTGGACCAGCAGATTCAGTGTGGGGTGAGGTCCCGCTTACTCATTCATAGCTGGTGCCCGCTCATTGTGTCCTGGCACGGCAAGGGGAGAGGGATCTCTCTGGGGCCTCTTTTATAATGTAATTAACCCCATTCAGGAGGGCTCCACCCTGGTCCCCTCCAAAAGCTCCACCTCCTGACACCATCACCTAGGGGCTGAGGTCTCAACGCATGAACTTCGGGGACACAAACATTTAGCCATAGCATCAACAGACTTTTGCAAACCATGCCGGGTCCTCCCCTGGAAGGAGGAGGGCAGAGGGGAAATGAGCTGGAGGCATATGGAAATAGGCCGGGTGTGGTGACTCATGCCAGAATCCCAACACTTTGGGAGAATAAAGCAAGAGGATTACTCAAGGCTAGAAGTTCAAGACCAGCCTGGGCAACACAGCAAGACCCCATACGTTAAAAAGTTAGCCAGGCGTGGTGGCACATGCCTGTGGTCACAGCTGTTTGGGAGCCTGAGGAAGGAAGATCCCTTGAGCCCAGGAGTTCAAGGCTACAGTGAGCTATGATTGCACCACTGCACTCCAGCCTGGATGACAGAGTGAAACCCTATCTCTAATAAAAAGAAAAGAAAATATATTTTAAAATTTTAGGTAGTCATAGAGGACATCCAAATAACAGAATTAATGCTTATTGTTAACTGCTTTTTTACGGAAACCTAAGGAAAGAAAAGCAAAGGTCTAGAGGCAGCCATGGCAGAGTCCCTTTAAAACAGATGAACCTTTCTCATGAGACTATAGTGTTGCAGATACGGTGACAGGGTTCAGCTGTGTCCCCACCCAAATCTCACCTTGAATTGTAGTTCCCATAATCCCCACATGTGGTGGGAGGGACCCGGTGAGGGGTTATTGAATTATGGGGGTGGTCTCCCCATGCTCTTCTCACGATAGTAAGTTCTCACAAGATCTGATGGTTTTATAAGGGGCTTTTTCTCTTCGTTCCACACTCATTCTCCTTGCTGCCACCATGTGAAGAAGGATGTGTTTGCTTCCCCTTCCGCCATGATTGTAAGTTTCCTGAGGCCTCCCCAGCCATGCTGAACTGTGAGTGCATTAAACCTCTTTCCTTTATAAATTACCCAGTCTCAGGTGTGTATTAGCAGGGTGGGAACGGACTAGCACATGTGGCCAGACAGATGGATCTTTCTGATGATGCCTGCAGGATACTACAACAAATTCATGCATTCTTCCTGGTCTTCCCACCTTCCTGCTACGCTCCAGTCTTGGGGCCTTGGCACCTGCTGTTCCTTCTGCACAGAACGTGCTTCCCCATGCAGCTCCATCCTGTGTCTCCTTTGGGTTTTGGCTCAGACACCGCCTTTTAATGGTGCTCTCCTGACTCCCAGCCTTAGGCTTGAGCTGTCCTCTTCCTCTGAGATGCTGGGTCTCCTGGCAGCCACGCTTCTTCCTGGGAGGCTGCAGCTCACACACCTGCGTTGCATGCCTGGGTTTTCTTCACTGCTTTCTTCTCCAATGACAGCAGAAAAGGCTGGCGACTTTTCTGCTTAGTCAAGGGCGCACCTCCAGTGCCTGGCACACAGTAGGTCCTTGCTCAAGACTCAACAGGTGAAAGCCCAAACCCGAAATCTGAAATCAGTGACCCAGTTGAGGGACCGCTGGACTGCATGGGTCATGGGGACAGCAAGCCAGTTTGTGCTCTCTAGAGCCTCAAAGACCCCGGGGTTCAAATCCTGGCCCCACCACTTGTCCTGCTGTGGGTGAGCAACTGACCTTCCCCGAACCTTGATTTTCTCATCTGAAAAATGGGCCTCATATCTTTTGCCTTCTGGGGTGGCCATGATGATTAACTGAGATGAGAGGTGTGGAGTTTCCAGAACACTGCCTTGCACATAGTAAGTGCTCAATTAATGCTAGCTCTGATTTTCATCTCCTGTAATTCTCATTTTAACTCTTATTTGGAGATAATTGTAAACTTAGAGGAGTTGCAAGAATAAGACAAAGACGTCTCTGCTTTTCCTCACTGACTCATCACCGGTTATTTCCCATGGGTCCTATACATGATGTCCGCTGTAGTCCCTCTGTCTCCTCTTTCTCTCGCTCACATCTATCTCAGAATACACATACAGTATTTTCCCTGAATCATTTGGGAATTAGTTATGGATATCACAGCTTTTGCCCCTAGATACTTCAGGGTGTATTTCCTAAGAATGGGATATACTTTAACTACAATGCAGTTACTAAATTCAGGAAATGTGTCAATGATACGAGATTCGTATCTAATCTAGATATTCCAGTTTTGCCAGCTGCCCCCAAAATGGTTGTTTTTGAGGCGGTGACCTCCTGTTAATCAAGATGCCATCCCCGAGCAGTCATTGCATTTGCTGTCACGCCCTTTCATCTCTTTAGTCTGGAACATTCCTGGGCCTTTCTTTGTCCTGCCTAACACTGATGTTCCTGCAGAGCCCAGGCTCGTTGTTTTGTAGAATGCCTTCAGTTGAGGCACGGCTGATGTTTCCTGGTGACGCTTTTATTATTTTCAGCAGTGTTACCATCACAGAATTGAGGGTGTCATTCGAAAAGTACAAGGCTGGTTTTCTGGGTAAAACACTCCTGACTTTAACTGGCTGGTCACTGTCTCGGCACTGGTTTTACGTGGCCCATTGCTTGCTGGAATGACATGAATGGTTACTATGGCACCGTTACGCATGGGGAGTTCTGGGGAAAATGAGCTGCTTGCCTAAAACAAGTGCAGGAAAATATTGAGAACTGTCTCGGGCCTGTCACTCAGGGAGCATTGTAGAAGGTTCTAGAGAAGGCATTGAGACCATAATTCTACTTTAATGAGCTAGGCTACCCAGAATCTATGGTACAGCAAGAGAGGCTGTTTGTCTGCACCTGTATGTACGTGCGTTACTTAAAATTCAGAAAGAGAATCTTCAGGTGCCAGAATTACTTGTGAGGCTGGTGAAGAGTGAAGAGCCACTTCCCAGGCCAGACAGGAAATAGTGCCCTGGTTGGGACCAGGGCCAGCTGCAGACGTCCACTTTGGGCTTCAGCAGCCCTGGTGCTGCTTTGAGCTTGATCCGTGTTCCAAGAGGCCACGTCTCCCACACAGCCCCTGCTCTTGAGGGTGGGAATGAGAAGGTAGATGACAAGGCACATCTGCTTTGCATCCAAGCTTTGACTTTTGTGGCTTTCTTTACCCCGTTGCTCTGCCCTCTAAAGGGTCCTGGTGTGTGTGGGAATGGGATGGACAATTTTGTTTTTAACAACGGTGTTGGACTGTGGATCCAGAACTCAAGTTCCCGAGGAAAGCGATGCCAAAGTCAACGGGGATGCTTCACGGAGGCGGGGAAATACAGGAGGTGAGATCCTCGAGCCACAGCTTGTGATGATGCCACTGTAATAAATGCTAATTACCTTCTCTGCCGCGCCAGGGGGTTGCTGCTGTTTTCTTCCTCTTCCAAGTGTGTTGCGTTTGGATGTGTAGTGGCTATTAAGAAGTTTGACAGCTTCTCCTAAGAAAACGTCAGCGTGGAGGCACTTAAGTGGGTCTGTGTGGGTGCAGGGCTGCAGGGAGGCGGTATGTTTTGTAGCTGGAAGATTCGCCGCATGTGTGTGGGGATGCAGAGAGTGTGGCAGACACCTAGCTGCTGCCTGGCTTATCTCCGAGGGGGCGAGGCCTGTGCAGGATGGTGGGGTCCAACAGGGGTTTCTCCGCTACATCCCTGGCGTGGCTGTGTGAATAACCTGCCTGCAGGGTTATTCACACCCGTGTCCAGCCTCTTCCTCTAGGAACACAGGCTCTGAGGATGCATTGGTCATTTGTTCTCTGTGGTGTTTCCCTTAGGGGTGGTCTGAAATGGAATTTGGACCGTGGTCCTTCCAAAGCCTTTTGATGTCCAGGAGGATCCTGGCATCCTCAGGCACACTCTGGTGCATGGCTGCTATTGGCTCAGAAGGACTTGCTGTGAGCCGAAGCTAGACAGTGCTGACCTTGACATTGGGTGAGCCTCTCCTTGATGCCCAGAGGGTATCTGGGCCATAGGTTTCCAGGCACCAGGACAGGGAGTGACTGCAGGACCCAGCTCCATGGGCCACGTGATCAGGGCTCAGAGACACACGGCAGATGCCCCACTTTACAGGCAATCCCTGTCCCCAAAACCCGCCTGTGAAGGACCAGTACAGGAACTGACACAGGTCTTTCTGCAGCAACAGGGTCCTCACTGCCCCTGCATTTTATGCCAGCTTCCAGAAGCCTGGCAAGTCCCAGCTGCTACTGAAGGACCTTCTATAGGAGCTGAAAATGAAATAAGACCACATGGCTGTGGTGGATAGGAAGGACCTGCCTCTCCTCCTCCCCCTCCCCTCCCCTTCCCACCTTTCCCCTCCCCTTCCTGCCCCTCTCCTCCCTGCCCCCAGATCCTCAGGGACTCTCAGAATAATGCTGCATGCCAGGCACCGCACCATGCAGTGTCACCAAATCACACATGGTGTCCCTACCTCGGCTCTGCAGTGCATGCTTATGTTTTGTTCCCATGTTTCAGAGGAGGAAACTGAGGCACAGAGACTTCAGTTCCCCAGAGTCTCACAGACAAAAGGTCAGGAGCTGGGATTCAAACCCAGGGACCTCTGCCTTAGAGCCCAAGCCCTTCCCGTGTGAGTGAGACAGCTTGAGCCAGCCAGAGTTTTCATCCTGAGGGCTGCTGCCTCCAGAATGCAGGCTTCACTTACAAAGGAACTGGCAGCCATGGGGATTCGGGGGCCTCTCTTGGGCTTGGGGTCAGTCACATCAGCTCCATGTTAAGTCCAATTTCACTGTAAAATGGATTTTCCTATTTCCTTGAAGTGTGTGTGTGTCCCTTAGACTAATCATAGATAGGTAGTACGTGATGTTATACGTGTTATATCTAAATATACAAATATTTAATTCATGAGAATGAAGGCTGAAGTTTCCCAAGTGACAGAGCAAAAGCTGGAGTGGGAGAGGCAAGGGAAGGGACAGAGGATGTTTGCCTAGATTCAAAGAAGGGCTGGCCTGGGGTGCAGTCAGCACGTCTTGAAGGACTGAGGGAAACAGGCAGCTGGGGTGAGCCCCTGCCCTCTCTCCTGGAGGAGGGGGAACTGCAGGTCCTCCCAACTCCTGCCCTACCATTCTTATGAAGCATCCC